>NC_090324.1:118641611-118866409 GCF_040869045.1 Eurosta solidaginis
CATAATCATTAGTGGAGAAAATCGTTAAAGAAATGATGGAGAGAATTAAAACTCCACCAATAAATGATTTTCATCAACCCGACCATAACGTGACAGTGAACGTAAATAACATTAATGAATTAGACAAAATACCAGATATGGTCAAATGCCTACGCGAGTTCTCGGGACGTCCAGGAGAATTTAACTCCTGGCGAGAAAGCGTCGACAGAATATTTAAAGGTTTACGAAGGATTGAGGGATACACCAAAGTATTTTTCTATGCTCCATACAGTTAGGCACAAAAATCGTCGGCGACGCCGACACTTGCGCTAGAATCGTATAGCACAGCCGCTCGATTGGGCACACAATTAGGGAAATGCCTTATGAATGCATTATTCAGATAAAGGAGACATTGGTACTCTCTCAGTACCAAATGACAACTCTGACCCAAAGAAACGACGACATCCCAACGTTTTATACCAAAAAAGTTTAACCAAAATCTGTCCCTTATACTAGACAAGATATCCTGCCTAGACTTAGGAGAGGAATCAATTAGAAACCATGACAAATTCGTACAGAGAATAAAGCCCTCGATACCTTCGTTCGCGAGACTTAACGGAGACCTTCCTCTGCCTTCCTTAGCATCCGCGAAACCAACCACAACTGCCACAGGTATTACACCTGTGTCAGAAACTTGACAATATGGCATTTCGTATGAATCATGCACATAGCATGAACAAAACATTCAACTACGCACTTACCCCGACCTCCTCAGACAATAGCAGCAAATTATAATAACAATAGACCATTTTATCCCGAATTGACATAATTCTACGACACCTAGAACTAATTTTATTACCAAGAACGCAAACATTTAATCGACAACCGAATAGATATCAACCACAAACGTATCGTCAACTAACAACCATTTACGTCACCTAATAACTACAATTACCCTCAAAACAACCAAGGATTCCGTATGAATCAATTCGGTTATAACAATCAAGCGAACAACACGAATAGGCCTAATTTACCCCCTAAACCACTTGTCCCTATGGACGTATATCATTCTATCCACTCAAGACAGGTAAATTACCAAAACAGGCCAAATAAAAATCATACGAGGAAAAATAAAATTCTTTATACTTCCGTCATTAAAATCGTTTCACGGGATTATCGGTACTGACACATTAAACCAATTAAAAGCCACCATCCATACCGATAAAAATATTATGACCATATTTACGAATACAATCATACCTCTGAAACAACGAATATCCGAAGAAGTTAATAACGCGGTAATAAAGGTTCCCCATCTTTCTGAAGAACAAAAAGATAAAATCAAGGACGTAATAGCAAAATCCCCAAATTTATTTTCGGACCCAGACGAAAAACTGACGTATACTACGCTGGTCAAAGGCGAAATTAGAACAACGACAGACACCCCGGTCTACTCCAAACCGTACCCATACCCAATGGCTCTGAAAGAAGAAATAGAACGTCAAGTCGAAGAACTTTTTGCTAATGGAATAATAAGGAGATCTAAATCTCCTTACAACTCCCCGGTCTGGATAGTCAATAAGAAAACCGACGGTTCAGGCGAAAAAAAATATCGAATGGTCATCGACTACCGGAAGCTTAACGCCGTAACTATCCCAGACAATTATCCAATACCCGAAATTAACGAGGTCAACCTCGGAAGCAATAAAATATTTACCGTTATAGATCTTAAGAGCGGTTTCCATCAAATACCCCTTCGTGAATCTGATATAGAGAAAACGACATTTTCTGTGAATAACGGAAAATACGAATTTCTCCGATTACCTTTCGGGCTTAAAAATGCCCCTTCTACGTTCCAAAGGGCATTAGATGGCATACTTCGCCAGCACATCGGAATTAGATGCTACGTCTATATTGATGACGTTATAATATTCGGTAAAACCGAAGAGGAACACTTAAGGAATATAAAATTAGTATTTAAAACATTAGAAGAAGCGAACATGAAGATACAACTAGACAAATGCGAGTTCGCAAAACAGGAAGTCGAATTCTTAGGATACGTCGTCACTCCCGATGGCATAAAAACCAATCCCAAGAAGGTAGAGGCCGTAGCACAGTTCCCAGTGAAGAACCTGAAGGAACTAAGATCATTTCTAGGTATGTCAGGCTACTACCGTCGTTTTATTAGGGACTACTCCAAATTAGCCAAACCCTTAACTGCACTCCTTCGAGGAGCCGGGAATGTTTCAAAAAATCAGCCTAGGAAGATCGAAATAAAACTCGACAAAGTAGCTTTAAATGCATTTAACAAATTAAAAACTTCACTAATATCAAGGGATATTGTCCTCGCTCACCCGAACTTTGAGAAAGATTTCGAATTAACCACTGACGCCTCCCATTTTGCAATAGGAGCCGTCTTTTCACAAGATGGAAGCTCATCACCTATATTTCAAGAACTTTGAGCAAGACAGAAGAGAACTATGCCGTCAATGAAAAGGAGATGCTCGCCATAATCTGGTCTCTTAATTATTTGCGCAGTTATCTGTACGGCTCTAAGAAAACCAACCTCTTACGTATACCCTGAGCCACAAAAATACGAACAGTAAGATGAAAAGATGGAAAGTGTTCAGCCTGGGTGCGTCTGAAATCGGCAGTGGGTAGGCGCACACGGGTCGATCTTGGATTGGATGATTCGCTCAAAAGAAATAAATAAGAACACAAAGAGGAATTTCCTCGTTATAATATAATATTTAATTTAGAGTGAAGGAAAATATACAGAGGATACAATATTACCTTTGTGTATAACTTGACGATGGTGATTCTGGGCGATGTGAACTGCTTGGCGGTCGATCATAAAAGAGGCCAGTTGTGCCGTTGATGACAACCGCTAAGCCGCGAGAAAGTCCTCCGGTATTAAAGAGGGGAAGAGCCACACGCACAACCACCCTTACGTATACGTGCATGGGTGCTGACAACCTGCACACACACACGTGCATGTGTATGAAACGTATGCATGTGCATGCATGCACACAAATGCGGTGTGAGTGTGGGTGGCTGGATATATTATTAAAACATTAGGGAGGGGCGCCGTCAATCAGGTAAAAGTTAGGCGTTGGGCCTAAACATGCCGCCCTTCTTGCGGTACACAACGTCACAGTCCGCCAAGGATCACCGACCATGAAGAAGAGGAAAAAATAAAAAACTTATAGCTAATTATATCTAACTTAACATAACGCCGGCCAGTCCGCCGGCTTGGCGATACGCAAGATAGTTTGCGCAGTGTGCGAGCTTGGTTGCTGATGCCTCGGTCATTCGGCACTTTCCCGTTCTGGTTCAAGGCCTGAGCCAGGTTTGCCTAGAGCTAGGGATTGCGAAAAGAAGTAAGAAGATACATGTGTTGATATTTCTTGCCGTTTATTACAAAGTCATTGGAAATGAATAAGCATAGAATTTTGTATGAAGAAAATTCAATAAAGATAACTTATTGTAATGATAAATGATTGTAAACGCACACCTCCATTGTGAATTCATACAAGTGACGAATTTTTTATAAAACGTTCACAATAGTGAACAGCTTCGATCACCTGTTCAATCGCTGTTCGATTACTTAAATCATTAGCTTAACAGTGGTTTTCAACCATCTATGTAGACGACTGGTATATTGTTTCATTTACCTATTTCAAAAATGCCTGCATGGCGGATTGCGCAAACTTAATCTATAAAGTTGATTTTTGGAATGAATATTAGTATGTAGTTTGATTTTCTGTATACACATTTAAAGGAAAAGCTGATTTGAAACACAAAAGTGCAATTTGTGGCACTTCAATTTAATACCGGCTAGTGAAACAAAACCTTTCTTCCATTCCCTGGCCATTCGCGACAACCGTTCTCCGTTTATTATTTGACAGGTAGGTATGGCAATGGAGGAAATGAAAGATGTTTCGTTGGTATGAATTCACAATACACATCCTGTGCAACCGCGTACAAAAAAAATTCAATAAAGATAACAAAGTGTAAAAAATGCATGTGTTTCGGTCGTTACCGAACATTTTTATGTTAGGCCTTGGTTGTGCCCGAGAGTACCCAACCGAAGATGGTACTCTGAGCTAGCAAAGGGCCAAACGTGGTGGGCAGAATACCTGGTAGCATTATTTCCGCATATACGTCTGTCCTTAGCACGAGGCGGATAGGGGCGGATGAATAAAATTGCGGATCCGCCAGACGGAGACGTGCATACGGGGATGCGATGGCGCTGGTCGTGGGGGCCATTCGCCGAAAATTGGACACGACCGCCGCATGGGTTGCAATCCGTTTGTTTTGACCGTGTCTTCCTCGTATGCGTAGTAGGCATCCTGCTTGCCCGCCAATGGTGCTGGTAGGGAGTTGGAGCTCCTGGGCGTGCTCACCCGCAATCACTGTGGTGGGGGAGCATCCATCGATTAAGGCGCGAACGAGGTGTAGCCGCCCCCTGATTCTATTTTCACGACCGCGGTGGGGGTGATCGCTACCGTCGGTATCATGGTGGCGGTGGCAGCGGAGTGCGGGGCTAGGAGCCCTGCCCGGAAGGTGGACGCTGTGGAGAGCTGGAACGAGCTGTATCGTTGCCTGCGATCTTGTGTCTGATGATGGGTGTGGTGTCGTTGTTGCAGGCGAAGAAGCCTTGTCTCCGCTCTGCGGTCGCGCGGTTGTTGTCTTCGTTGAGGTTCCTTGGTTTTCCGGCGAAGAGACCGAGTCTGCGCTCGGCCGTCATGAATATGGCGCTGGACTGTCGATGTGTTGTGCTGGAGCCGCTTCCTTTCATGCTGCAAAAGCGGTCGAAACGATTTGGCTGCTGGTGTTGTGTTCGGGCGAAGAGACCGAGTCTCCGCTCCGGTTCGGTGGATTCGATCTGGATGAAGAGGCCCAGTCTCCGTTCCAGCATCTGACGCATATAATGATATGGAGTCGTCAATCCGCTCACGGGGTGATTCCAGCTCCTCCTCAACTTGTACACTCCATGGCTTGGAGCGGGCTTCGTGGAGTAGCTGTTCCTCTTCATCAGTCGAGGAGATGTGAAGCATCGTGTGATGTTTTTCGCCGCATTTTTTACATCGGCCTTGGCTTGGGCACGCGTTAGAGCGGTGGTCTAGAGCCAAGCAATTTCCACAACAGCTCCCGCGGATCGCTAAATAAAGACGCTCCTCGGGTTTTTTGGCCCGAAAGATGGGGCACAGACGTATGGGATGTTGCCTAAAACAAGCGCGGCATTCCGACGTATAACGCATGACGTTCTTCGCAGCATCTCGTTGTATAGCGGCAAAGCGACCCATTTTTCTGAAAGAAATGCAATATGTTTGACTGGGTCGAGTCATTCTCGAAAATGCGGGGGCGAGTGGTCCCTAATTGTATTATTGGGATTTGGGAAATTTTATTAGCGCGCGCATAAGGGGAAACATCTGTCGCTGCATAAAAAAAATATTCATATGTGGCGCGCATTATGTGCGTGGCCTCTTTCCCCGCACGTTATGTGCCTGGGTCTTTAGTGCCTTATTTTGTTTATTTTGTGTCACCCGGTAGCGTTTTAGATAGCCACGGGCACACTAATGCTGCAGAAAAATTGGCATTTACGATTTTCGGTTCGCACATTCTGGTACCGAACCGGGTAGAAAGTGTATAGCGTGGGTTCTTTTGAGTCGCTGTTATTTGTGTTGTTGGTGCTAAAAACCAGCAACTTTCCTGCCCGCCGCAAAAAAAAATGTCTGGACAGCAAAATTGTCTGCCAATAAAGAAAAAATATGTTCGTTTTGGAAGAGGGGAGAGATTTATAAAATGTATAATTTTTTATTTGTTGGTATTGCCCTCCGCTTATTTGTTCAACTTTTCCCAAGTACTCTTGTAGTCCTGTTTTATTGATGGCCTTTATCAAAAGGCACGGTTCCCGAAGGGTATTTGGCTCCGATACCGATTCCTCAGACTCGGGTTTTGGGGTACCCGTTTGCATCTTTTTATGCATCCGTAATATAATGTACATTTAAACTCGGCATATATGTGTACATACGTTGGTGTAAGTATATGGACAGTCAGTGCACGGACCTTACCGCATTGGTAGATTTACTAACTTTTCTGACCCATTTTTCATTTTCTACTACTTCTACTACTTCTGCCACCAAGACTTAGATTCTGCCAATATTTCAGTATTTTCGCGCTGAAAACGCATACTGCGATCATTTTAAAGTGTCTAATTGCCAAGCCCACCCAACTAACATTAGGAGGGTATACTGATTAAAATCAGTCAATTTTTGAAAAATTTGTGAACAACTTTAAACAAGAAATGAATTTTTGATGAGATAAATATAGTAACTGAGCACGCAAATATTTTCTGCGCTATTTTTCTCAGTTTTTTTTTTTTTTTTTTTGAACTGTAGCTGTTGTTTTCTTGGTAAAAACTACCAACTACTACTATTTTAATTTTTTTTTTTTTTTATTCGTCTACTACCATCCCTTTTTAGAATTCCGCTCACTGGTACCAACATACCAATGGCAATGACAAAAAAAAAAACGCACATTCATACATACCCGTGTATAGAAGGCAAAATTCCTATGAATTGAAATAACGGGAAATGTATCAAGTGATTTTCCGTTCTTTCATTTCATTTTTTACTACGGCGTGGTTTGGAGTGATAACTCAAAAAAAAAAAAAAAAATTATGGGCGAGCTAAGAGGTCTTCGCACAGCCAGAAAGCATGTGAATCATCGCCGCGATCAACGTTGGGCTGATAAGGATAACAAAAAAGGCGGTTTAGGAACAAGATGGAAGACTAACCCTTTTGGTGGAGCATCTCATGTCAAACAGCCTAACTCTGCCATTCGTAAGTGCGTGAGGGTGCAACCCATCAAGAATGGGAAGAATATTACATATGAACAAACCAGAGACGTTTAGAAACTCATGAACTGCCGGGCTATGGAAGGCGTCGTTCAACAAGGTACGGAAACCAGTTTACTTAAAACCATTTTTTAGACTATTCGTCAAATTCATAATCTCTGTGAATCCGGTATAGATTAGGTCAGGTTGAAAGGCCGGTCCGTGAGAACCGCACATAAGATAGTTGCAAATTGTTTAAAATATAAAACACACAAAAAAACTTAATTTTTATTAAGAAAAACTTAACTTGCATAATTTAAGCTATCTGCTGTTGTGAATCCTCAAATGTTCAGTTTCTTAGCACGTTCCTCCCAAGTATTGTACGCAACATGACTCAACGTAAAACCAACTGGCAAACCAACACCCTGCACGCTATATAATACATCATTTTCGCCTTCATTAGCTATCTTATGCGCTACCGTCACAGTACATTTGCCTAGAAAAAGTGAGGAGGCTACCATAGGGCCACGCGATATATCAATATGTGTACCCAGACGATAGATTGTAACCCGCCCTTGATTTTGCTATGCAATACTAAGCAATTGTTCGTGTTTGTAATGTGAATCGGCGAACATTTCCAAAGCAAGTTCGTCGCTTACGTCGAGCCGTTCAATTTGCAAATCTTTTGCTGCTAATTTAATCATTTCGGCGGAAATAGCGCGTAGCTCTAACTTATTAGGCGCCCAGGTTTGTGAACGTAGTACTATATCGTAAATAAACCTACCGGATTTAATATTTGGTCCAGGGAAACTATGGAGTTGCAGTTGTGCCTCTTCAGTACAACAGTTTTCCAATGCTGCACCCGGCATGAAGTGACATGTGCGCTAGAATACTTTGTTTACTATATGTGGATCAGCTACGTTACAATTCAACAACTGCAATGTACATGATTCGGGCAACGGACGATGCATATCCCAAGGCACATTTCCGTCGATTAATGCGAGTGCGGAACGTTTGCAATGACCTTCACTTAAGTGCTGTTCACTATTATAGGGTATAGATATAGAAGCATTCATAGCGAGTGTAACATCCTCTGGCAATCCAAGATGACGCACTTCAATTTTTTTTCGATTCTTCCCACTGCTTCTTTCTGACGTCGCTGCTCCTGTGAGAATAGGTCACTGCGTTTAGCTACAGCTGGGGTTATGGCGGTGGTACTGGCGGCGGAATAATGACGTAGGCTTGTTAATCCATTTAAGCGACTTGCTATATGCAATACTGTTTTAGCGAGCGTTTTAGTGGGCGTCATTTTTTCTAGTTTCTTAATGGATTTTCTTTTAACTTTCGAAATAAAATCCTTAATTTGTTTTTTTTTTTTTTCAAGCGGCACAAAAGTTGTTACTGTTCAGCTAAGCTTGGATTTGCGATTTTAGGCGCTGATTTAGTTTGTTTAGCTGCTGTTTCAGCGCTTGGTAAGGCTTCAACCAACTTCCAGTTTTTCTTACGTAAATCGTCATTCTTAGACTTCTGATCGTGCAGCTGTTGTGACAATTCTTTTTCTCTGCTCTTAAGCTTCTCCACTATCTGTTTGGCTTGTTGTAATTGCTGATGTTTATTTGCCACATCATGTTGCAGAGACTCAATACGTTTTTCCAAGCCGTGTTCAATTTCACCAAATACTTTTGATTTATATTCTAAATGATTGAATTGATTTAACAACGTTGTATTCTTTACATTGAAATCAGTCAATTGCTTTTACTTATCAGCCAATTGTGCTTAGCGCGCATCGATTGTTGCTTGCAAACCCGATTGATCTGCTGGTTTGCTATTGATACCAGCCAATTGCTGAAGCAGTTCATCATTTTTGGCCTGCAAATCAACTACTTGATTTTGTTTTTCACTCAAGTCAGCAAAACGCGCCGCTGCCAATTCCAATTCTTGACGTGCGTGCGCCAAATCGGCTTTGATGGATTCGTGTGCATTTCGTAAATTATGCGATTCCATTTTACGTTCGGCATTTTCAACTTCTAGTGCTTTTCAAACTTGAAAAGGTTCGAAGATACGATTATTTGAAATTTGTTCGAGCTCTTCGCGTTGTTGTTCCAGTAGGCTAACCTGTTGTTTCAATTCTTCGTTGGCTTGATTGCAAGCATTCAACAAGCAAGTTAAATCATTCATACATTTATCCTTGTGTGGTGATTCGCTTTGTATGCATTGTAGTTGTGCAAACATATCTTGTGTACCAGCTTGTTTGTCATGCAAAAGTTTTGACTGAAATTGTTTGCGCTCTTGTGCGAATTTTTCATTAAGTACCTGCATTTCTTGACTAAATGCAATAATTTCTTGATCCTTGGATTGAAGAATTGAGGCACGCCTCAATCCGGCACAAAAGTGTTTGGAACTCCTCCATAGTATACTTATGGGAAGACGCGACCTTTTTGAAGTGGCTTTTGAAGCTCTTCACTCCCGCTTCCCACAGGCCGCCCATATGTGGAGCGGCGGCGGGAATAAAATGCCAATTTAATCCTTGTTGGCTGTACTTGGAGACTGGTTTGTCTCAGATTTCTGCCAGGAAGGCTTTGAATTCCGATCGTAGGGATCTGGAAGCTCCGACAAAGTTCGTACCATTGTCGGAGTAGATGTTCTTCGGACATCCTCTTCTCGCGATAAAACGCGAAAAGGCCGCGAGGAAGCATGGGGTACTAACGTCACTAGTGGCTTCTAAGTGGATGGCCTTAGTGGAGAAACAGACCAAAAGGCATACGTAGCCTTTAGACAGTCGGCATCACCTACCGCGGTAGCTTTTGATGTCGAAAGGCCCCGCAAAGTCTACCCCGGTATTGGTGAACGCGCGGGTAAAAGTAGTCCGTTCGCAGGGAAGGGTACCCATAAGTTGGGACTGTGCCTGCTTTCGGTGAATAATGCAGGTTTTGCAATTGTGGATGATGGCTCTGATCATGGTCTTGACATTCGGTATCCAGTATTGGGTTCGGATAAGATGGAGCATGAGCTGGTTCTCGCCATGAAGGGAGTCATGATGAGCCATCATAACTGTAAGGCGAGACAGCCTACAATTGTAAGGCAAGATGATCGGATGACGTTCATTGTATGACATGTCTTTTGAAGCCCCTAGCCGCCCCCCTGTTCTAATAATATCATCTTTGTCGGTATATGGGTTGAGTGACAGTATTTCACTCTTTCGATCGATAGGTTCCCTATTTTTCAATTTTAAATATTCTGTCCCGTAAAATTGTTTCTGGCAGACTCGTATTAATGCTTGAGTCGTTGCCTTAATCTCATCGGCTGAGATTATACATGACCTTTCGTGGAACATTGCTTTAGTTTTTGGGTGAGTTCGTTTAGAAAATCTCCTAACATAGGAAAGAACCTTTAAAGCCCTGGGTAAATTTGAAAAACGGTCGAGAATATCTACATGATCTACCCTTGTCGTGGCATATGTTTGTGCCCTCTTCTCCTCAACGGACGTTTTGTATTCGTTCTCTTGTGCTGGCCAGTGGGAATTGTCTTCTTGCAGCCAAAAAGGTCCCTGCCATCACAACGAATTGTTGACCAACTCTGATGCAAGTAGTCCTCTGCTTCCTAGATCCGCTGGATTAGATTCCGAGTCCACGTGAAGCCAGTCCTTGCTACCGACCATATCGATGATCTTAGTGATTCGGTGTGCGACGAAGGTTGACCAGGAACAGGGCGGATTTCTTATCCATGCGAGTACGATGGTTGAATCCGTCCAGAGGTGAACTTTTTCTGGCCCCAAATGAATGTTTCGGAATATTGATTCCATTATTTCTGCGAGTAGCACGGCGCCGCAAAGTTCTAAACGGGGTAGTGAGATGGTTTTCACTGGGGCTACTCGGGTTTTCGCTAAAAGTAAGTGTATGAAAACCTGATCGTCTCTTTTCACGCGCATGTAGATTGCTGCTGCATATGCCTTTTCCGATGCATCGCAAAAACCATGTATTTCGATTTCGTCCTCGGGCGTAAAATTTACCCATCGCGGTATCCTAATGTTATCTATTTCGTTATAGTGTTGGGTGAAATTTTCCCAACGTTCTAAGGTAGTTGGGGAGACAGGCTCGTCCCACCCGGTGCCCTCTAACCAAATATTCTGCATTAGTATTTTTGCCACTATTACCATTGGTGCAAGCCAGCCTAAAGGGTCGAAAAGTTTGGCTATAGCGGATAGGATTGCGCGTTTGGTGGTGTTCTCGCCATTCACTAAAAATCCTGCTGTAAAGTAAAACATGTCTGAGTGCGCGTTCCATCGTATTCCGAGTGCCTTCACCGAGCTAGCCTCTTCAAACGCTAGGAAGTCCTCGCTGAGCAAATCCGTTTTGGGGATGTCCTGAAGGATTTCCTCACAATTTGATGTCCACTTGCGCAATGGAAAGCCAGCTGAGTGTAATGCTTCGCGAATCTCGTTTCTTGCTCTGATGGTTGACGCTATTGTATGTCCTCCAGATAAAACGTCGTCGACATACATACTTTCTCGTAATATACCCGATGCTATTGGGTGCGTATTTTCTACATCATCAGCCAATTGTAGAAGTGACCGCATCGCGAGGTAGGGGGCGCAGTTTACACCAAATGTGACAGTCTTTAGTTCGTAAAGACTGATGGGTTCGTTGGGGGGACGTTCGATGGACAATTCTTTGAAATTTGGCGTGATTATCGGTCACCCAAATTTGCCTATACATCTTTTCTATGTCACTATTAAAGACAAAGCGGTACAGTCTCCAACGTAGAATTAAAATAAGCAAGTCTGCTTGGAGTACTGGACCTGGGTGAAGTATGTCGTTTAGACTAATGCCATTTGCTGTCGGACTTGACGCGTTGAAGACGACGCGCACTTTGGTAGTGGTACTTTCCGCTTTTACAACGGCGTGGTGGGGCAGGAAATAACTATCGGAATCGTCGGATAGAATATTGTTTTTGATTTTTCTCATATCTCCAAGCGTTTCGTATTCGGATAACACCCGAACATACTCTTTCCCTAAATCTTGGTTTTTCAGTAATCGCCCCTCATTTCTGAAGAATTGTGAACATGCGCGCTTTAGGGACGGTCCTAATTTAATATTCTCAGGGTAATCCTGCCTGAATGGTAGCGAAACTGTATACCTCCCATTTTCATCCCGTTTTGTCGTTTCCTTAAACAGTTGTTCACAATACCTTTCTTCTTCATTAAGTATTTTATTTTTGGGAACATTTTCTATCTCCCAGAAAGCTTTTAGTTGGTTGTCCAATGCAACCTCTTCGTTGGACTCGGTGCTTCGATGCGACCGGTTAGTATCCAACCGAACACTGTCTCTTGGGCCAAAAGTGTATTTAGTACATTCTTTTTCAGACCGCTCAGTATAATTTGGGGATATATGTCTCCTCCAAGTATGAGGTCTACGTCTTCGTTGATGTAGAACCTCTTGTCTGCCAACACCAAGTCTGGGAATGCCTGCATAGTCATGGCGTTGATATGGCAGGATGGAAGATTCCCAGTGAGTTTGGCTAGGACTAGAACGGGTGTAGTCAGGCTGAAGCAGGCATCCACTGGTGAACGTAATTCAATTTTGGATGCCTCTTTCACCTGAGCTGAGACCGCATTTGTGATGCCTGAAACTTGGGCATGCATTTGCCTCGCTGGCAAATTGATTCTGCGTTTCAGTCTTTCAGTTATAAAGGAACATTCAGACCCTGAATCAATTAATGCCCGCGCGGAGAAGTCGGTACCATTATGGTGAATGTGTACGCGAGCAGTTCCTAATAGCACACCTGTGCTGCAATTCGTATGACAGGATGTCACATTTTTGTTCCCGTTTGAACCTGGTTTTTCTGATTCCTGTCTCGCTAATGCCTGTCTAGAAGTAGAGGGCCTATTATCGTAGGAGTTTTGGGGCGGGTTGTAGGTGGTGGTTTTCTGTAGGGTATCCGCATGCAGGAGCGTATGGTGACGAGAGTGGCACGTATTGCAGTTGTAGGAACTGGTGCATCTGGTCACTGTGTGTCCTGGGGATAGACAATTCAGACAACCACTTGTAGATTTTATGAATTTAATCCTTTCTGGAGGGGTTAACTCGCAAAAGCGTGAACAGTTTCGTAATCTGTGCTCTGCGGACTTGCACATTTTACACATTGCCTTTGACGTCGGTCTGGATACCTTTGTTTGAAAGGCACCAAGTCTTTTCGTAGGGGGTTCTGTTGATTGTCGCGACGCGTTTAGTTTTTGCACTTTCGAAGTGGCATGCCCTGTAAAACCAGACACTGTTTCAAGTGTCTGAAACCGGAATTTATCCATATCCTCCCACTTGGATATGTCCATTTTATGATCTATACTTTGCTCCCATAGAGCCAACGTGCTCTCTGGTAGCTTGGTTGAGCAGAGATAAGTCAGGATTGCATCCCAATTGGAAGTGTCAATTTTGTGGCATTTGAGGGACGAAATACAGTTATTTATATCATTTTGCAGCTTCTTAATTGAACTGCCACACTCACTTTCTACCTTTTTTAAGTTAAATAAAATTTGTAGTTGTGTGTTAACTAAGATACGGTTGTTTTCGTATATTTCACACAAGTTCTTCCAGGCCATCTCGAAACCTTCATTTGTGAGAGGGCATTTTAACGATATCTTTTGCTTCGCCCTGCGTTTTGTTGTTGAGATGGAATAACTTTTCCACCACTTTCAAACTAGAATTGTTTATATATATTGCCGTGAACAGGTCGCGAAAAGTTGGACAAGACAGATAATCCCCTTTAAAAAGTCCGTGTCGCAAGCAGGGAGGCGAATTTTATGCGCATGAGGTTCTTGCTCAGGGTTGACGTTCTTTTCATCCTTCTTGTATTTTTCTGCCTCAGCAGATATAGACGCTGAACATCGCACGTAGATTGCGTATGCTGCCTTTTGCTTCTTTCTGATCGCCATAACGTCATCCGCTGACACCTCATCAGATCCCAATAGCGAATCAAACGCAGACTTTACCTTCTTCCACAAGAGCCGCAACTCTTCCTGCTGTATTGCAAGGGTGTGTTTGCTATGGTCGCTCTCCGGAATAAGGCTGTAATCTTTATCAAACTCTGCGATTGATTCTGCTAAACGGATGTAGGTTTCCATTGTTTTATTTACGTTTATTAACGAGAAAATTGCCGATTATAGAAATGGAACGCTAGAGTAAAAATACCTGCCCAGCCGTAAATAAACACTATTGAAATTCGAAGTTTATTATTTATTTTTGTTTATTGCAGACTTTTTGTCTTGGTAGCGACAACAACAGAGGTTTATTTTTTAAACTTTTTATCACAACAGCGACAGCAAAAAGGGTTTATTTTTGGACTTTTCTGTCTCAGTAGCAACAACAAAAGGGGTTTGTCTCATAGACTTTTGCCTCAGCAGTAATAACAGACAAGGGGACCACTCGCCACCTGCACAGTTTAATGGTTGAATTGTAAAAAAGAAAAGTGCGTGCGATATTGTTTTTCGGAATTGAAAAATAAGCGGAAAAAAGTGTAAAAACGTGTTTTAAGTGACGTGAGCGCCTGCTTAATTAAATTGTACTTAATTTTGTGTCTGTGATTTACAAATCAACAACAACAAAAAATGGTTAAATATCGTGAGGTTGTTTGAAAGTGAGGTTATGTTATCCTCTTCCTTGTGTTGTGTCTGGAAAACCTTACCACTGGTGTGGGGATAGACCAGATAATCACAAGGACCGAAATAAATGAAACACAAGTGATTTAAATTTTGAACCAAGGAATTAAACAATAGGCGCTCACAAAAATAAACTTCACTGTGTACACCTTTTTTGAACTCAATTCTTCGCGCACAATAGGTGTTTTTCTTTATTTTTAAATAACTAGCACTCGAAAAAAAAAGTGGAAAGAAATATAAACTTACTTCTTATGTTGTTTTTTGTCGATAAATTGATTGTGGCTGTGGCAAAACTTTGGCAAATTGTGCTGTGTTTCCGGTGGCTGCTAGTATCGTGTATTATATGCTCGCAATGAAAATCGGTGTTTTTCCTGGCTGCTGGGCAAATCCTTTGTGGCAATTCTTTGCAAAATTTGGTAGTAGGGAAATGTGCTGTGTTGTGGACTGTATATATATAAAGGTGCTTTGAGTTCTTGGTGAGGAGGACCAATGTTCGGCCTGGGTGCGTCTGAAACCGGCAGTGCGTAGGCGCACACGGGTCGATCTTGGAGTGGATGGTTCGCTCAAAAGAAATAAATAAGAACACAAAGAGGAATTTCCTCGTTATAATATAATATTTAATTTAGAGTGAAGGAAAATATACAGAGGATACAATATTACCTTTGCGTATAACTTGACGAAGGTGATCCTGGGCGATGTGAACTGCTTGGCGGTCGATCATAAAAGAGGCCGGTTGTGCCGTTGATGACAACCGCTAAGCCGCGAAAAAGTCCTCCGGTATTAAGGAGGGGAAGAGCCACACACACAACCACCCTTACGTATACGTGCATGGGTGCTGACAACCTGCACACACACACACGTGCATGTGTATGAAACGTATGCATGTGCATGCATTCACACAAATTCGGTGTGAGTGTGGGTGGCTGGAAATATTATTAAAACATTAGGGAGGGGCGCCGTCAATCAGGCAAAAGTTAGGCGTTGGGCCTAAACAGACAGCCATCTTGGAAGAACATAACTATGAGCTTATCTACAAGCCCGGTAAATCGAATGTAGTCGCAGACGCGCTATCAAGAATACCCGCCCAAATACTTTCGCTTACACCCACTACCCATAGTGATGAGAGTTCAGGACACAACCTAATACCCTGCACGGAGGTACCGATTAACGTGTTCAAAAACCAAATTTGTATCGAGCATTCAGAAACGCCATCTTACCATTTCAAAATAATCTTCCCAACTGTACACCGCCATACAGTTAACGAACCATTTTTCGACGAGCAAAAGATTATAGATTTCTTCAAAAGATACCTAAACCCATCCGTAATCAACGGAATCCACACCGACGGGAGGACTATGGGTATAATACAAAACGTCTATCCACAACACTTTAGCAACTATAAATGCAGGTACACCCAGAAGTTGGTGGAGGACATAACTAACGAACAAGAGCAGGAAAATATTATTTTGAAAGAACATCTAAGAGCACATAGGAACGCGACCGAAAATAAAATACAGATCATAGAGAAGAGTTATTTTCCCGGGATGATGAACAAAATCAAGCGACTGATAACAAACTGCAAGGTATGTAAAGAAAGCAAGTATGAAAGACACCCTAAAAACCAAAAATAGCAGCAACCCCATTGTTAACCTTCCCAGGACACACAGTCCATATAGACATCTTTCTAACCGAAGGGAAGAGAGTTATGACTGCACTGGATAAGTTCTCGAAATATGCAGTAACAAGAATGCTAAATAGTAGGGTCATAGAGGATGTAAGGAGACCCTTAAGGGATATAATATTTTCCTTCGGCGTCCCGAAGATAATAGTGATGGATAATGAACCATCGTTAAATTCCATTTCAATGAAGTTTATGATGGAAGAAGAATTAGGTATCGAAGTTTATACTACTCCCCCATATAAAAGCCCGGCTAACGGCCAAGTGGAAAGATTCCACTCCACCCTAAGTGAGATAATGCGCTGTGTGAAAGATAATGGGGGATATCGAAACTTTGAGGAACTTTTAGAAAGAGCAGTATCCGAGTACAATCATACCATTCACTCAGTTACACAGAAAAGACCGGTCGACATATTATTCGGAAGAAATATGAACTTCACGCCCGGAGACATAGAAAAAACAAGATACGAGAATTTGCAAAAGTTAACACAAAAACAAAATAAGGATATTGAATTCCATAATAAAGGTAAACAAACGCTCAAATCCTACTTGCCAGGACAAGTCATATTTGTAAAAAAAAAATAGGAGGTTAGGAACAAAACTAAGCAAATTATATAGTAGGGAAATAGTTAAAGAAGACAGGAACAGCACGGTAGTAACCGAGAGAGGACAAATCGTCCATAAAAGTAGGATACGGAATTAAATACTATAAAATTTTCTTTTTTCAGATTCTTTTTACCACTATGCCTCGCAGAGGTACAGATATTAGACTATTCGAACTCCAAATTAATCACAATAGAAGAAGGAACGGCTAGACTACAGACAGGACAATTTAGGATAATACACGAAATAAACATGGACAAATATACAGAAATTCTGGAACATATAGAAACAACGACAAAAGCAGAAAAATTCTACAGAAATCCGAATTACCCTTTTATATCCCTCCTAATATCCCAAGTGAAGGCCCATATTAATAATCTAAGGATAGAAAAAAGATCAAAAAGGTCACTCAATTTTTTGCGCAGTGCATGGAAATGGATTGCGGGAAGTCCAGACCATGAAATAGTTCTGAACAAAATAAATAACGTTTTAGAAAACAACAACAATCAAGTCCTCATTAATAAACTTACAGTAGAAAAAGTTAATGAAATCACAAATATTACAAACCATATTATGAAGGACATGCAAAACGACAAGAGTAAAGAAATAGATGCATTTTTAGAATTAAAATACAAGTTAGAAATAATGAAAGAGGAAGTCGTGAACATCGCTTACGCGATACATTGGGCAAAGGCCAATATAGTAAATTCATATATTTTGTCGACCGAAGAAATTGATATTGCTAAAAAATCTTTGATAAGGATAATATCCCATTCGTAAATTTAGACGAAGCGCTAGAATTTTCGGAAATTAAAATAGCGACCAATGCAAGACAATCATCTATATTATAAGTTTACCAACAACAGAGAATCAAATTTGCCAAACTATCGATATCAGAGCAGTAAAGAAAGATAATAAAATTAACAAAATAAATTTCAATTCAATCCTTAGCTGCGAAAAAACTATGTATGGAATAAAAAGAAATTGTAAACAATATAACGCACTACAAATATGCTCGAAAGACGATTTGCTAGATTTAGGTAATGATTATTGTATTAGCAATCTTTTAACGAGCCGTTTGCCAAACTGCACCGTCACAAACAGTCAACACATTCCAGACTTTGAGGAGCTGTCACCTGGAGTTATATTCCTAAACGACTTCAGGGGCTATGTCCTAATAAACGAAGATTCTACAACTCTAAACGGAACCTTTGTCATTCACTTTAATAACGCTACAATCCAAATAAACGGGAAGAAATTTTTCAATGCGGAAAAATCAACAAACAAACTCCTACCTGCGATACTCCAACCAATATCACTATCACACAGAAACGAAGAAATACTTTCTCTAGAAATGTTAAAACAGCTAAACATCAACAATATAAAAGAGATTAGCCTCACAGAATCGTCATACCGGCTTAAATATGCCACAAACATCAGTCTTATGATCATAATTGTAATCGTCACCATATTTGTTACCACGGCACATATTTATATAATATAAAAAAACAAATATTCAGACACATAATACTCCAGACATAACAAACTGACAAAATTGCTGAAGCCGCAACACATACAAAGCAAACCGTGTGAACAGTAAGCGGTAAATGGAAACCAAATTAAAATAAACAAACTCACCTGTGGGAAGCGCGTGATCAGCAGTTTTCACTTTCATCGCGGTAACGCAAACGTAGGTTAGATTGTAAGAATTATTATTGTGTAAATTCAGATATAAGTTTGCATTCAATAAAGGAGCACGTCTCCCGTGAAAAAAATATATTTTTTTAGAGTTTCCAATTTTTAAAAGTTTAACTTATATATATATTTTCGCAATTTTAGCCCTATTTTAACAGCTAGAAGCTTCAAATTTCACCGAATGCTTACGTATATAGCATATATTGTTGTCTGAAAAAATCATAGAGATCGGTTGTATATATAGTATATATCCCATACAACCGATTGTTCAGATAAGATACTTTTCGCAATTTCTACCCCATTTTAACAGCTATAAGCTTCAGATTTCACCGATTGCTTACGTATATAGTATATATTGTTGTGTCAAAAAATCGTAGAGATCGGTGATATATATAATATATATATGATGGTATATATATATTTTTTTTTGCGATTTCGGCCCCATTTTAACAGCTAGAATCTTCAAAATTCACCGAATGCTTACGTATGTAGCATATATTGTTGTCTGAAAAAATCATAGAGATCGGTTGTATATATAGTATATATTTCATACAACCGATTGTTCAGATAAGAAACATTTTGCAATTTCTACCCCATTTTAACAGCTAGAAGCTTCAAATTTCACCGATTGCTTACGTATATAGTATATATTGTTGTGTCAAAAAATCGTAGAGATCGGTAATATATATAATATATATATGATGGTATATATATTTTTTTTTTGGCGATTTTGGCCCCATTTTAACAGCTAGAAGCTTCAAATTTCACCGAATGCTTACGTATGTAGCATATATTGATGTCTGAAAAATCATTGAGGTCGGTGGTATATATATTATATACTTCATATAAACTGTCATTTTTGCCCCCTTTTTACGGCTAGAAGCTTCAAAGTTCATCAAATTTCATCAAATAGTTACGTTTACGTCATATATTTTTGAAATACGTCATTCGTAGTCATAGTTTTTACATGCATACCACAAAAAACGTGAAGCTTTGCATCCTCACACAAAGTACCTACCTATTTTTATACCTTTCATGAAAATGAAATGGTACATTAATTTCATCACGAAACCCAAAATTGTAAGTCCATAAAGGAAAATATATAGACCCACCATTAAGTATACCGAAATAATCAGAATGAAGAGCTGAGTTGATTTAGCCATGTCCGTCTGTCCGTCTGTCTGTTTGTATGCAAACTAGTCCCTTAGAGATATCTTGATAAAATTTGGTGAATGGGTGTATTTGGGTGTCCGATTAGACATTTGTCGGAACCGGTCGGATCGGACCACTATAGAATATATCCTCCATACAACCGATTTTTCAGCAAAAGAGGATTTTTGTCATATCTTACTCAATTTAACAAATTGAATCTTCAAACTTCACCATATAATTTCTTTTATTGCACGTATTGTTGCCTGAAAAAATTGATGAGATCGGTCGTATATATAGTATATATCCCCCACAACCGATTGTTCAGATAAGAAACTTTTCGTAATTACTGCCCTATTTTAAGAGCTAGAGGCTTCAAATTTTAACGAATGCTTACGTATATAGCATATATTGTTGTCTGAAAAAATCATAAAGATCGGTGGTATATATAGTATATATAAGTTATCTCCCGTCTCGTGGGAGATGTAAAAAAATTAAAGGTGCGGAGGAACTCACTGTCCTCCGATACTTGTGAAATGAAAGAAAGAACGATTTCAGATTAACGTCACAACTTCTTTATTCGTGCCACTTGCACGCTAATTAACTACTGCCCTCAACATACGTTGTAACTTACGTAAATAATTTCTTAGATTAACTAAAATGTTTACATTGCAGTTCCCATGCTTTACCCAGAACTGCTCGCTTGTTTAAACAGGAAATGCTTAGCGTGCGATTCCCATAACTAATGTAAGGTGACCTGATCGATGGTTGCGCGTGTGCCGCGTCAGCGACTTTATTCTGTTGAACTAAATAAGTCACATGCTTAGCAACGTGATCGTAGGGTGTGCCGTATTATGGTACCTATGCGTGTAACTCCTCCCCCTTTAAAGATCTGCGTCTCGTAGATCAAATGTCGAAAAGCGTGAGGGGGAGAAATTTTGTAAGGAGTGATTGCGGCCTTCTGGTGATGATTTAGTACTGACGCTTGTGACTGGCAGGCTAGGATCTGAGCGATAAAATGCAGGTGCAGATTTGCCTTTGGGGGTCCTATTTATGCTAATATTTCCCGTCCAATGCGTTGGAATTTGAACCGGTAGAAGGTCTTCTTTGTGTAACATCTCCACAGTGTTCCGGCAATAAGGGCTATTGCGCAAATCGAGATAGCTTCTGTAACGATAGAAAAATTGATTTTTTCATTGACATAGCCTAGATACTTAACATTCTCCATTGTGATGTCGTGGATGTACTCCAAGTTGACTTTCATGGTATGGTTTTTTATGTTAGAAAGTACGGCTGGGAGGGCGTGTGCGGTAACAGCTTCATTGCTGGAAAATTCCTGATCGCCAATCTTGATTGACTCGTTGTTGAATTGAATTACGTATGTGCCATTAATAGTAATTGTGGCATTGTTGCTCCTTATTATGCCCTGGTAGTTTGAAATGAAAATTGTGTTTTCGTTTACCAGCTCTATACGGGATCCGTTTCGTCTAATAAATTGACAACTAGCAGCCCCACCTTTTAAGAGTCGTGGCAGGCAGCTGTTTTCTTCCAGCGCAATCAAGGACTCGGAGCTGCATACTGTGGATGAGCCGATAACAATGCAATCCTTCGTCAACCCGTATGTCTCCTCTTGATTGACCAGCATTCTGTCGAACGGTAAGTCCACTTGTTTACCAGCGTAGATTCCAGCGCGGGTAATCAGAAGATTGTATTTACTGGCCGTCACTTTCGGCATCGATAGGACGTAAAGTAGAAGTGTCCCGTTTGTGAGGACCGATGGTTGGCCATATTCGATTGCCTCAATTACATTCTGGTATGGGAGGGTTTCTGTTTCGGATAGGATTTGGTTCACTTCGTCTATGTCTAGCAAGTTGGTATTAACAATTCCTCGCTTTGCCAATTGACATGCTCGCACAAATTCATTGACCTCTTCACGAATGAGGACAATGTTGCGAAGTGCGCTTTGCTCGAATTCGATTCCTTCTGTTTCCTTTACTACGTAGTTGGTGCGGTTCACCACTTCTTCAATTCGTTTCAATACTTCTTCGGTGGTTGTGAATAGCTTTCTATTGACCTTATATTGATGGTTGTTGTTCATTATTATCTCGTTTTGGCTGTGGAGGATGTTATTCCAATCTGTTGCGTCAGGCGATCCTGCCAGCGTTTTCCATGCTGACCCAATCCAGTCAATGGATCGGGTGACTCTAGTCTTGCTTGTGCTTCCCATCAACTCTTCGAGTCGTTCGAGTGTTTGGTTGATGTAGTGCTGGGCTAAGAGTTGCTCGTCGGTTCGTTTGATTAGATTACTTGCTAATTTATCCATTTGAGTCACCATCGTGGTGTACTTTTGTAGGTTGATGACGTGTATGAGTTTGAATGAGCCCCCTATGATCCACCCATCCCCGCTTTGGATGGTTATTATTGGGGCCTTGTAGTTGAATATGTGTAGTGCGCTGATGGCTGATGCCAGCAGTGGGAATCTGCAACGCAAGATGTTAATTCTAATTTAATGTAGTTAGTAGTTGTTATGTTCTAAGTACTAAGTTACGGTTATCTATTTAATAAAAAAGAAAAAAATGTTATTGATAGTAGGAAAGTATTATTAGTAAGCGGAATTCTTAAGATTAGATTGATTATCATTAAACTAGCGTTACTGTTTTAGTTTAGGATTTTCGCCTTTCTAGCGATGTTAATTTGTTAATGTGTCGGTGGTTTACAAATTATGATTAGTGGGGAAGATTAAAATAAAATTTAAAAATTTTGCTTTATACTCTTATTACAAAGGGTTTCAAAAATAAAAAGGGAACAAAAAATTAGGAAAATTAAAATGGTGAAAAATTTTTGTTGTCTTTTTTCTTGTATCCTTTTTCATTGGATTAATATTTAAATTTTATTTTTATTTGTTTTTGTTAAAAAAAAATTTGTTTAATTTTTGCTTAGCGGATTAGGCGCATAAGCTTAAGTTTTTGTTTTTTTTTTTTCTTCCATTTTTTTTTTTTTTTTTTTTTTTTGGAGAAGTAAATATTCATTTGCTTTGCGGATTAGGCGCATAAGCTCAAATTTTTCTTTTTCATCTACGGATTAGGCGCAGAGGATGAAATAAATATTTGCTTAGCGGATTAGGCGCATAAGCTCAAATTTTTTCCTGTTTTATCTACGGATTAGGCGCAGAGAATTAAATAAATATTTGCTTAGCGGATTGGGCGCATAAGCTCAAATTTTTTCTGTTTCATCTACGGATTAGGCGCAGAGAATTAAATAAATATTTGCTTAGCGGATTAGGCGCATAAGCTCAAATTTTTTCTGTTTCATCTACGGATTAGGCGCAGAGAATTAAATAAATATTTGCTTAGCGGATTAGGCGCATAAGCTCAAATTTTTATACTCAGTTGAGCAGAGCTCACAGAGTATATTAAGTTTGATTGGATAACGGTTGGTTGTACATATATAAAGGAATCGAGATAGATATAGACTTCCATATATCAAAATAATCAGGATCGAAAAAAAATTTGATTGAGCCATGTCCGTCCGTCCGTCCGTCCGTCCGTTAACACGATAACTTGAGTAAATTTTGAGGTATCTTGATGAAATTTGGTATGTAGGTTCCTGAGCACTTATCTCAGATCGCTATTTAAAATGAACGATATCGGACTATAACCACGCCCACTTTTTCGATACCGAAAATTTCGAAAAACCAAAAAAGTGCGATAATTCATTACAAAAGACCGATTAAGCGACGAAACTTGGTAGATGAGTTGAACTTATGACGCAGAATAGAAAATTAGTAAAATTTTCGACAATGGGCGTGGCACCGCCCACTTTTAAAAGAAGGTAATTTAAAACTTTTGCAAGATTTAATTTGGCAGTTGTTGAAGATATCATGATGAAATTTGTCAGGAACGTTACTACTATTACTATATGTACGCTTAATAAAAATTAGCAAAATCGGGGAGGGACACACACCCACTTTTAAAAAAAAATTTTTTTAAAGTAAAATTTTTACAAAAAATTTAATATCTTTACAGTATATAAGTAAATTATGTCAACATTCAACTCCAGTAATGATATGGTGCAACAAAATACAAAAATAAAAGAAAATTTCAAAATGGGCGTGGCTCCGCCCTTTTTCATTTAATTTGTCTAGGATACTTTTAACGCCATAAGTCGAACAAAAATTAACCAATCCTTTTGAAATTTGGTAGGGGAGTAGATTTTACGACTATAACTGTTTTCTGTGAAAATGGGCGAAATCGGTTGATGCCACGCCCAGTTTTTATACACAGTCGTCCGTCCGTCCGTCCGTCTGCCCGTTAACACGATAACTTGAGTAAATTTTGAGATATCTTCATGCAATTTGGTATATATGTTCCTGGGCACTCATCTCAGATTGCTGTTTAAAATGAACGATATCGGACAATAACCACGCCCAATTTTTCGATATCGAAAATTTCGAAAAATCAAAAAAATGCGATAATTCATTACCAAATACGCATTAAGCGATGAAACTTGGTAGGTGAGTTGAGCTTATGACGCAGAATAGAAAACTAGTAAAATTTTGGCCATTGGGCGTGGCACCGCCCACTTTTAAATGAAGGTAATTTAGAAGTTTTGCAAGCTGTAATTTGGCAGTCGTTAAAGATATCATGATGAAATTTGGCAGGAACATTACCCTTGTTACTTTATGTCTGCTTAATAAAAATTAGCAAAATCGGAGAACGACCACGCCCACTTTTTAAAAAAAAATTTTTTTAAATTCAAATTTTAAAAGAAGAGTTAATATCTTTACAGCATATAAGTAAATTATGCCAACATTCAACTCCAGTAATGATGTGTTGCAACAAATTACAAAAATAAAAGAAAATTTCAAAATGGGCGTGGCTCCGCCCTTTTTCATTTAATTTGTCTAGGATGCTTTTAATTCCATAAGTCGAACAAAAATTAACCAATCCTTGTGAAATTTGGTAGAGGCTTGGCTCCTAGGACGATAACTGTTTTCTGTGAAAAAGGGCGAAATCGGTTGAAGCCACGCCCAGTTTTTATACACAGTCCACCGTCTGTACTTCCGCTCGGCCGTTAACACAATAACTTGAGCAAAAATCGATATATCTTTACTAAACTTAGCACACGTACTTATCTGAACTCACTTTATCTCGATATAAAAAATGGCCGAAATCCGTATGGCGAAAACCATAACCACGCCCACTTTATCGATATCGAAAATTACGAAAAATAAAAAAATGCCATAATTCTATACCAAATACGAAAAAAGGGATGAAACATTGTAACTGGATTGGTTTATTGACGCAAAATATAACTTTGGAAAAAACTTTGTAAAATGGGTGTGACACCTACCATATTAAGTAGAAGAAAATGAAAAAGTTCTACAAGGCGAAATCAACAGCCCTTGGAATCTTGGCAGAAATACTGTTAGTGGTATTCCATATATAAATAAATTAGCAGTACCCGACAGATGATTTTCTGGATCACCTGGTCCACATTTTGGTCGATATCCCGAGAACGCCTTCACATATACATCTAAGGGCCACTCGATTTTAAAACCCTCATTAATACCTTTAATTTGATATCCATATCGTACAAACACATTCTAGAGTCACCCCTGGCCCACCCTAATGGCGATATCTCGAAAAGGCGTCCACCTATAGACCTAATGCACACTCCCTATTAAAATGCTCAGTAACACCTTTCGTTTGATACCCATATCGTACAAACATTCTTGAGTCACCCCTGGCCCACCCTAATAGCGATATCTCGAAAAGGCGTCCACCTATAGACCTAATGCCCACTCCCTATTAAAATGCTCAGTAACACCTTTCGTTTGATACCCATATCGTACAAACATTCTAGAGTCACCCCTGGCCCACCCTAATGGCGGTATCTCGAAAAGGCGTCCACCTATAGACCTAATGTCCACTCCCTCTTAAAATGCTCAGTAACACCTCTCGTTTGATACCCATATCGTACAAACATTCTAGAGTCACCCCTGGCCCACCCTAATGGCGATATCTCGAAAAGGCGTCCACCTATAGACCTAATGTCCACTCCCTCTTAAAATGCTCAATAACACCTTTCGTTTCATACTCATATCGTTCAAACATTCTAGAGTCACCCCTGGCCCACCCTAATGGCGATATCTCGAAAAGGCGTCCACCTATAGACCTAATGCCCACTCTCTCTTGAAATGCTCAGTAACACCTTTCGTTTGATACCCATATCGTACAAACATTCTAGAGTCACCCTTGGTCCACCTTTATGGCGATATCTCGAAAAGGCGTCCACCTATTGAACTGAGGATTACTCCCTTTTAAAATTCTCATTACCACCTTTCATTTGATACCCATATCGTACAAACACATTCTAGAGTCACCTCTGGCCCACCCTAATGGCGATATCTCGAAAAGGCGTCCACCTATAGACCTAATGCCCACTTCCTCTTAAAAGGCTCAGTAACACCTTTCGTTTGATACCCATATCGTACAAACATTCTAGAGTCACCCCTGGCCCACCCTAATGGCGATTTCTCGAAAAGGCGTCCACCTATAGACCTAATGCCCACTCCCTCTTAAAATGCTCAGTAACACCTTTCGTTTGATACCCATATCGTACAAACACATTCTAGAGTCACCCCTGCCCACCCTAATGACGATATCTCGAAAAGGCGTCCACCTATAGACCTCATGCCCACTCCCTCTTAAAATGCTCAGTAACACCTTTCGTTTGATACCCATATCGTACACACATTCTAGAGTCACCCTTGGTCCACCTTTATGGCGATATCTCGAAAAGGCGTCCACCTATAGAACTAAGGATTACTCCCTTTTAAAATACTCATTACCATCTTTCATTTGATACCCATATCATACAAACACATTCTAGAGTCACCCCTGGCCCACCCTAATGGCGACATTTCGAAAAGGCGTCCACCTATAGACCTAATGCCCACTCCCTCTTAAAATGCTCAGTAACACTTTTCGTTTGATACCCATATCGCACAAACATTCTAGAGTCACCCCTGGCCCACCCTAATGGCGATATCTCGAAAAGGCGTCCACCTATAGACCTAATGCCCACTCCCTCTTAAAATGCTCAGTAAAACCTTTCATTTGACTCCCATATCGTACAAACACATTCTAGAGACACCCCTGGTCCACCTTTATGGCGATATCTCGAAACGGCGTCGACCTATGGAACTAAGGATCACTCCTTTTCAAAATACTCAGTAACAGCTTTCATTCGATACCCATATAGTACAAACATATTCTAGAGTCACCACTGGTCAACCTTTATGGCGATTTCTCGAAAAGGCGTTCACCTATAGAACTAAAGCCCATTCCCTTTTAAAATACTCATTACCACCTTTCATTTGATACCCATATCGTACAAACACATTCTAGAGTCACCCCTAGTCCACCTTAATGGCGATATCTCGAAAAGGCGTCCACCGATAGACCTAAGGCCCACTCCCTCTTAAAATGCTCAGTAACACCTTTCATTTGATACCCATATCGTACAAACAAATTCTAGAGTCAGCCCTGGTCCACCTTTATGGCGATATCCCTAAATGGCGTCCATCAATAGAACTATGACCTACTCTCTCTTAAAATACTCTTTAATACCTTCCATTTGATACACATGTCATACAACCACATTCCAGGGTTACCCTAGGTCCATTTTCCTACATGGTGATTTCCCTTATTTTGTCTCCATAGCTCTCAACTGAGTATGTAATGTTCGGTTACACCCGAACTTAGCCTTCCTTACTTGTTCTTTTTTCTCCTGGACCAGAGGTGTTAACATTTCTCGAACCAGCTATGGGGAGATCGCCAGAATCCCGTTTGGAAGTAGTGTAGCCATTTGTCAAATTCGATGGCACTACGAGCCTACTAAGGCACGATTTGTCCCACTTACAAGCCCGCCCTTGTTAGATAAACTCCCTCTTGGTGCCAGATCTTTTATAATTTCTTTTCATGTTTTTTGTATGTTTGTTTGTTTTATTGTGTGGGGGCAGTTTGTCCCCTTCTTTTTATATTTTTAATGTGGAGTTTATGAATTTTTTTCCCACTAAGTGTGGTGACTGAAACTTTATTGTCTTTTGAAACGATTTCTTTCTTGTATAGAGGTTTTTGCTTCCCCTTTATTTGCTTATCCTTCACGTATATGACGTCATTATCGTCATAACGCTCCGGTAGCATCCTTTTTTTATTGTGTCTTTTTATCTGAGCCATTTGCTTTTCCCTCAATAGTGCTTTAATTTGGCTATTCATTTTTCTGCTCTGGTCAAGGAGTTCTTGGAAGTTGGAGGCTTGTGACCGATTAAAAAATATGTCTGTTGGTCTTTTGTTCGTTACCGAGTGGACTGAATTATTATAGCGATCTACAGCTATGATAACAAGTTCCTTGGTCCTGAGGGCTTCAGTCTCCGCCTTTAGGCATCTAAAAATTTCAAGTAACGTAGAGTGAAATCTCTCGATTTGGCCGTTCACCTCGCTCCTCTGAGTTGGGGTGCGGTAAAGCTGAATTCCTAGAGATTATAACAAGCTTTGTATAACAGGGCTAATCAATCCGCGTTCGTTATCAGTGACTAAAATTCTAGGGGTGGTGAAATAGTGCAGAAGTTTCACTATTTTTTGCCTAAGGTGCAGGGTTCCTTTGTTTCTGATGTGAAAAAGCTTTGCGAATTTAGAAAATTTATCGATGCAACTTAAAAATTTTTCCCCTTGAATTTCGAATATATCTAAGTGAAGGATCTCGCATGGTCGCGATGGGATTGGTGTAGCCTGTAATTCTGGCCTATGGGGGTGCCTGTCGTACTTACTGAGTCTACACGTCTCACAAGCCAGTACATATTTCCTAATTTGACTGCTCATCTTGGGAAAATAGCAACGCTCAAGAAGTTGTTTCCTATTCTCCGTGGCATTACGGTGAGCCCTCTTGTGCTCCTTTGCTATTGCTTCACACACACTATCTGGATTTCTTAAGTCCTCCACAAGGGTTTGCGCTATTCGTACCTTGTAGTTGGTAAAATGGTCTAAATAAACTCTCTGTAATAGACCTAACTGATCTTCCGGTATTTTGATACCATTGATGACATTTGGGCTCAGTTTTTCTTTCAAGATGCTAATTAGTTCGTTTTCACTAATGTTTTCTATCCCTACGTAGTGGCGTGAGTGTCCAGGGTGCGGTTCTTCGTAGATTTGAAGTCTGCCCCCGAACACAATTTGGTTTCTGAAAACATTTAGTGGTACTTCCACGAAGGGGATCAGGTCTGTGTTATCCTCTTCTGCGCTATGGACTGTATCGGTATCTGATCCCATTGTTGCATTGTGACTACCGACCTCGGATGTGGGCGGCATTGAATCCGTCAATTGGTTTACTTGGGTTTTTAGACGAGAAAGGGCATCAGCCACGACGTTAGATTTTCCGGGTTTGTAGATGAGTTCATAATTGTACTCTTCGATCCGGGCTTTCCATCGCTTCAGCTTAGCATTGTAGTTGCGATTGCTGAGGGAGAAAGTTAGTGGTTGGTGGTCGGTGAATATACGTATTTTCCTGGCACCATACAAGTAATTTCGCAGATTGTCTAACGCCCAAACGATGGCGAGCATCTCTTTTTCATTTGTAGCGTACCCTTCCTCTGTGGTTGTTAAGCTTCTCGATATAAACGCAATTGGCTTGTCTTTACCATCATAGTCCTGCGACAATACCGCACCAATAGCGTAGTCTGAGGCGTCTGTTGTTCAGTTAAAGGTTTTTTCGAAGTTGGGAAGTGTTAGGGCTTCTGAGGTTGTCAACATTTCCTTAAGGTCATCGAATGCCCTAAGGGCGTCCCTGTCTAGTGATATTGGCACTTTTTTGGACTGCGTAGCCTTAACTTGTGCGTGTTCACCCCTTGTGAGGTTAGTGAGCGGTTTCGCGATTTTGGCGTAGTCCCGAATAAATTTTCTATAGTAAGAAGTTAAACCTAAAAAACTTTTGAGCTCTTTTAGATTTGAGGGTCGCAACAGATTTCTTATCGAATTTATTTTCTTAGGATCTGGCAGGATTCCTTCGGAGGTTACTATATAACCCAGAAATTCAACGCTTCTTTTTAAAAACTGTGTGTTTTTGAGGTTAACTTTGAGTCCCGCGTCTAGTAGTCTAAAAAGAATTGTTTCGATGTCCTCCAAATGGGTGGCCTCGTCCTTGCTGAAGATAATTATATCGTCGATATATACAAAACAAATTCGACCTATAAATTCTTTGAGGACATCGTCTATCATTCTTTGGAAGATAGAGGGCGCATTCTTTAGCCCGAAAGGAAGTCGCAGGAATTCATATTTTCCATTCATGGTGGAAAATGCCGTTTGAGGGATGTCACACTTTTTCATTGGGATTTGATGGAATCCTGACGTTAAATCCAGTGTGGTAAAATATTTGGCTTCGCCAAGGCTGGCAATAGTCCCGTTGATGTCCGGGATGGGATATGTATCGGGAATCGTTACGGCCAAAAGCAGATCATCGACATATATGACTACTAACAGTATGTCACTGCCCTCGCTTCGCACATAGTAACAAGGATCGAACTTCGTTGCATGTAACCCAATTTCATTAAGTGTTTGGGATAATTTATGATACCACATTAAACCTGACTGACGCAGGCCATACAACGCCTTATTTAATAAGCATACAGGTTTCTTGTTTTGCCCTAATAATTTTTGCCATTCACGGGCTGTGCGCTTTATTTCATTACTATGATGTGTGAGGCCCTTTAAACCAACAGGGTCCCCTTGCTGTATCTTCTTTAGTACGCCCTCGAGTTCATCTGGTACGCTCATATAAACGCCTTCATCCAGTTCTCCGTTCAGATACGCTGTAACCACATCCATCTGATGGATTTCCAGACCGAGTTCAGCTGCCAACGCTGTAAAAAGGCGAACTAGAGGTGGAGCGAACAACTGGAGATGATGTTTCGTGATAATCTTCGCCTGGACGTTGAGCGTAGCCCTTTGCTACTAACCGAACCTTTTTCAGATTCGTAGAAAAAACGATCTTTGTACGAAAAACGAATTTATTACCAATTACCTTTCTATTGATCGGTTGATCAACTATTTTCCATGTTTTGTTTTTCATATATGCAATAAATTCATCTTCAAGCGGTTTCAACCACGCACTAGCATCGTCCGATTCCAATGCATCTGCAAGTGTAAGTGGATCTTCACTTGCAATATTTGCTGAGTTTTCATCACATTCGAAGAAATCATCGGAATCACCGATATCCTCTTCTGAAACGGCATATTCACCCGGTTGTTTGTATACCTTTCGTGGTCTGCCACGTTGACCAGTGTAAACATAAGTAGGCCGTGCCGCATTGAGGTTTCGTTTCAACTTCTTCAGCTTCAGGTAATACTACCAATTCTTCATTTTCGACGTTACGTTTTTCATTTTCCGCATTTTTATTCTCAAGTAAAATTTCAATTTTATTTTCGTCTTTATTATAGTCTTCAATGTTATCGTCAAAACCGTTGTTATCAATAAATTTTACGTCGCGGCTTATTATAACTCGCTTTTTAGTTTATGGGTATAATCGATATGCTTTCGATTCATTGGAATACCCGACAAATATACATAGTTCCGCGCGCGATTCAAATTTTCCTTTTGCAGGATTTTAATTAAGTACATATGCTTTTGTACCGAAAACTTTCATATGCGCCACTGTCGGATTTTTATTTGTCAACACGCGATATGATACTTCAGTTGTTGTTTTTTGATACAACGATTGCGTATATAACACGCCGTATTTATAGCCTCTGCCCAAAATGAAGCCGGTGCACTCGATCGCTTCATCATACAGCGAGCCATTTCAACAAGCGTTCTATTTTTACGCTCAGCCATACCGTTTTGCTGCGGGGTATATGGAGTCGTAAGTCGACGTCTTATTCCGTGTTCGCGCAAAAAATTATCAAAATCTCTATTGCAGTACTCGCGTCCGTTGTCTGATTGCAACGCTTTAATTGCAAACATGCTTTTCACTGGCACAAATTTCACAATCTGATAACTTTTCATTTTGATTGAAATTTGGACCATACACTACACTCTCTTTGGCCATTGATTTAAGATAACGTTCATTAACATGACCCATTTTGTAATGCCAGAAATCAATATTAATTTTCGTATTTGCCAAATGTACAAAGTTCTTTGGAGTTTTAAGATAATATAAATTACCTTTCTCCCTGCTTCTAATACTATGTTATTAGCACTGTCTCTAATAGTGGCACCGATCTGAGCGAATTTCACAGTGTACCCTTTGTCGGTAATTTTTGATACCGAAAGTAAATTTGTACGCAAATCTTTTACATGTAAAACATTTTCCATGTCTACGTTTATTTGTTTACCGCGTACTTCTGCTTTCATGCATATTTTACCGATACCATTTATTTTCGTCGACGCGCTGTTTGCTAAATTTAATTCTTCATTCATTTCGTTTAAGCTTTAGTAATTATTTGCTTGCGCACTCATATGCGATGTGCAACCACTATCTAAGCACCATTTCATTTTTCTTACAGGTGCCATCATCGCTTTTTCTTCTGTGTTCAAATTTACATTTTGTTATCTTTTCTTTTTCGCCACTTAATCGCGCATTTTGTTTTTGTTTGCAATTTCTAGCGAAGTGACCCGGCTTACCACATTTAAAGCACTTCTTTATTTGTTTTTGATTTTCGAAATTTGGCTTTGAGTGGTTTTGTTTTCTTTTTGCATACAGAGCACCATCTTCACTTGTCTCTTCTTTTGATTTACGTGATTCGTACTCTTCTAAAATTTTTACGCGAAGTATTTCTGGCTTCGGTAATTCATCACGCGTTTCAAGTGCACATCTGAATGTCTCATACGATGGTGGTAAGCTATACAACAACAAAATGGCAAGCAGCTCATCACCAATGCAAACACCTATTTCTTTCAATTTTGCGACCGCGTCGAAAAATTCATTTAAATGATCACGTACTTTATCTTGCTCTGACATGCGGACAACGCTACACGTTTTAGCAATGTAGCTTTCCTAGCTGGCCCTTTTTATTGGAGCGTCGATTCCAATTTTAACCACATTTCACGAGAATTTGTGCACTCTGAAATGAGCCTCAGATGATGAAATTGCAAGCGTTATGTCTGCCGATGCCTTTTGATCTGCAGTTTTCCATTCTGACACCTTTGTTTCACCTGTCGGGCATACATCATTTTTAATTAAAACTGCACGCATTTGCAATTTCCACGAGTCATAGTTCTCCGCGTTTAGCGGCTCTACAACACTTGCCATTGTAGCTTTTACTAATTTTCTTTTAATTTCACGGAAAAAGTTTATTTAACCGAATACTTTATCGTTTTTTACTTTACCCAACCGCTGGGCCCATAACCTAAAGTTCCGAGGATATTGAATGCTACAAAACGACTGACTTTTATTCAATTTTGGTAAACGTCACAGAGTTATGTATATAAAATGAGAATGAGAAAAAATGACATACGTGCATATGTTACAGAGTTGTATTTCATTGTAATAAATTTCATAAATAGTACGAACTGCTTCGCCTCTCCAACATATAGCATATATTGTTGTCTGCAAACAATCATAGATATCGGTGGTATATATATTATATACTTAATATAAACTGTCATTTTTGCTCCTTTTTTACGGCTAGAAGCTTCAAAATTCATAAAATTTCATCAAAATAGTTACGTTTACGTCATATACGTGATACGTAGTCATAGTTTTTACATGCAGACCACAAAAAACGTGAAGCTTTGCATCCTCACACAAAGTACCTACCTATTTTTTATTTTATATTTATGTTAAAAATCGTTTAGATATGTTCAAATTTCACCAAACTCTTACGTGTAGAGCATATATTTTTGTCTGAAAAAATCATAGAGACCGGTGGTATATATAGTATATATCTCATACAACTGATTGTTCAGATAAAAAACTTTGCGCAATTTCTTCCCCATTTTAACAGCTAGAAGCTTAAAATTTCACCAAATGCTTACGTGTATATCATATATTGTTGTCTGAAAAAATCATTGCGATCGGTGGTATATATAGTATATATCTCATATAACCGATTGTTCAGATAAGAAACTTTTCGCAATTTCTGCCCCATTTTAACAGCTACAAGCTTCAAATTTCACCAACTGCTTACGTATATAGCATATATTGTTGTCTGAAAAAATCATAGAGATCGGTGGTATATATATTATATACCCCATATAAACTGTAATTTTTGCCCATTTTTTACGGCTAGAAGCTTCAAAATTCATCAAATTTCATCAAATAGTTACGTTTACGTCATATATTGTTGAAATACGTGATTCGTATTTATAGTTTTTACACGCAGACCACAAAAACCCTGAAACTTTGCATCCTCACACAAAGTACCTACCTGTTTTTATACCTTTCATGAAAATGAAATGGTATATTAATTTCGTCACGAAACCCAAAATTGTAAGTCCTTAAAGGAAAATAGATAGACCCACCATTAAGTATACCGAAATAATCAGGATGAAGAGCTGAGTTCATTTAGCCATGTCTGTCTGTCCGTCTGTTTGTATGCAAACTAGTCTCTCAATTTTAGAGATATCTTGATAAAATTTGGTGAGCGGGTGTATTTCTGTGTCCGATTAGACGTTTGTCGGAACCGGCCGGATCGGACCACTATAGCATATATCCTCCATACAACCGATTTTTCAGAAAAAGAGGATTTTGGTCATATCTTATTCAATTTAACAGATTGAAGCTTCAATCTTCACCATATAATTTCGTATATTGCACATATTGTTGCCTGAAAAAATTGATGAGATCGGTCGTATATATAATATATGTCCCCCACAACCGATTGTCCAGATAAGAAACTTTTCGTAATTACTGCCCTATTTTAAGAGCTAGATGCTTCAAATTTCAACGAATGGTTACGAATATAGCATATATTGTTGTCTGCAAAAATCATAAAGATCGGTGGCATATATAGTATATATATGGTGGTATATATAGTATATATATATATAGTATATATATATTTTTTCGCAATTTTAGCGTGCTCCGCCTATCACACCGTATGCCCTGGGTTCAACTCCCGAGCAAAGCAACATCAAAATTTTAGAAATAAGATTTTTCAATTAGAAGAAAATTTTTCTAAGCGGGGTCGCCCCTCGGCAGTGTCTGGCAAGCGCTCCGATTGTATTTCTGCCATGAAAAGCTCTCAGTGAAAACTCATCTGCCTTGCATATGCCGTTCGGAGTCGGCATAAAACATGTAGGTCCCGTCCGGCCAATTTGTAGGGAAAAATCAAGAGGAGCACGACGCAAATTGGAAGAGAAGCTCGGCCTTAGATCTCTTAGGAGGTTATCGCGCCTTACATTTATTTATTTATCTTTATTTCGGCTTCGCATGCATATTTATCAGTTTTGCCAGGTTGATGCGACTAAGTCAAATATCACAATGAACTTCAGAGCTCTCAGCAACAGCTTTCATTTGATATACATAATACACACATATTCTAGCGGTATCCTGGTCCATGTTTTGGCCTATATTTCGAGACTCTAGTCACTGAGCGGTGCAAAACTTACTCTGTATTATAGCACACATCAACAGCATCAATTTGATACCCATAATATAAAACAACATTCTACGTGTATCCGGGTCCATGTTTTGGCCTATATCTCGAGACCGTAGTCACCCAGCGGTGTAAAACTTACTCTGTACTAAAGCATACATCAACAGCTTCAATTTGAGACCCGTAATGTAAAAACACATTCTAGGTGTATCCGCGTCCGCGTTTTGGGCTATATCTCGAGACCCTATCCTCCCAGTTGTATGAAAATTATCCTGTACTATAGCACTCATCGACAGCTTTCATTTGATATCCCTATTGTATAAACACATTCTAGGGGTACCCGGGTCCACGTTTTGGGCTATATCTCGAGACCCTAGCCTCCCAGTTGTATGAAAATCATCTTGTACTATAGCACTCATCGACAGCTTTCATTTGATATCCATATTGTATAAACACTTTTTAGGGGTACCCGGGCCCACGTTTTCGGCTATATCTCGAGACCCTAACCTCTCACTTGTATGAAAATTATCCTGTACTATAGCACTCATAAACAGCTTTCATTTGATATCCATATTGTATAAACACATTCTAGGGGTACCCGGGTCCACGTTTTGATCTCAATACCGTAGACTCGCAGCGGAAAAAAGGTAGACGTTGGCCGATTCTCAGACCTACCCAATATGCTCACAAAATTTCAGCCGTTTCGAAGGAGTTAAGCCTCTAAAACCGTGACAGAAGAATTTTATATATTAGATATTGTTGTGTCAAAAAATCATAGAGATCGGTGATATATATAATATATATATGATGGTATATATATAGTATATATATATATATATTTTTGCGATTTCGGCCCCATTTTAACAGCTAGAAGCTTCAAATTTCACCAAATGCTTACGTGTATATCATATATTGATGTCTGAAAAAATCATTGAGATCGGTGGTATACATAGTATATATCTCATACAACCGATTGTTCAGATAAGAAACTTTGCGCAATTTCTGCCCCGTTTTAACAGCTAGAAGCTTCAAATTTCACCAAATGCTTACGTATATGCATATATTGTTCTCTGAAAAAATCATAGCGATCGGTGGTATATATATTATATACTTCATATAAACTGTCATTTTTGCCCCTTTTTACGGCTAGAAGATTCAAAATTCATCAAATTTTATGAAATAGTTACGTTTACGTCATATATTTTTGAAATACGGGATTCGTAGTCATAGTTTTTACATGCAAACCACAAAAAACGTGAAGCTTTACATCCTCACACAAAGTACCTACCTATTTTTATACCTTTCATAAAAATGTGAAAATGGTATATTAATTTCGTCACGAAACCCAAAATTGTAAGTCCTTAAAGGAAAATAGATAGACCCACCATTAAGTAAACCGAAATAATCAGGATAAAGAGCTGAGTTAATTTAGCCATGTCCTACTGTCCGTCTGTCTGTTTGTATGCAAACTAGTCCCTCAATTTTAGAGATATCTTGTTAAAATTTGGTGAGTGGGTGTATTTGGGTGTCCGATTAGACAGTTTTCGGAACCGGCCGGATCGGACCACTATAGCATATATCCTCCATACAACCGATTTTTCAGAAAAAGATGATTTTTTTCATATCGAATGTTTACGTATATAGCATATATTGTTGTGTGAAAAAAATCATAGAGGTTGGTTGTATATATAGTATATATCTCATACAACCGATTGTTCAGAAAAGAAACTTTTCGCAATTTCTACCCCATTTTAACACCTATTAGCTTCAAATTTCACCGATTGCTTACGTGTATAGTATATATTTTTGTGTCAAAAAATCATAGAGATCGGTGATATATATAATATATATATGATGGTATATATAGTATATATATATTTTTTTTCGATTTCGGCCCCATTTTAACAGCTAGAAGCTTCAAATTTCACTAAATGCTTACGTGTATAGCATATATTGATGTCTGAAAAAATCATTGAGATCGGTGGTATACATAGTATATATCTCATACAACCGATTGTTCAGATAAGAAACTTTGCGCAATTTCTGCCCCGTTTTAACAGCTAGAAGCTTCAAATTTCACCAAATTCTTACGTATATAGCATATATTGTTGTCTGAAAAAATCATGGAGATCGGTGGTATATATATTATATACTTCATATAAACTGTAATTTTTGCCCCTTTTTTACGGCTAGAAGCTTCAAAATTCATCAAATTTCATCAAATAGTTACGTTTACGTCATATATTTTTGAAATACGTGATTCGTAGTCATAGTTTTTACATGCAGACCACAAAAAACGTGAAGCTTTGCATCCTCACACAAAGTACCTACCTATTTTTATAACTTTCATGAAAATGAAATGATATATTAATTTCGTCACGAAACCCAAAATTGTAAGTCCTTAAAGGAAAATAGATAGACCCACCATTAAGTATACCGAAATAATCAGGATGAAGAGCTGAGTTGATTTAGCCATGTCCGTCTGTCCGTCTGTCTGTTTGTATGCAAACTAGTCCCTCAATTTTAGAGATATCTTGATAAAATTTGGTGAGCGGGTGTAATTGGGTGTCGGATTAGACATTTGTCGGAACCGGCCGGATCGGACCACTATAGCATATATCCTCCATACAACCGATTTTTCAGAAAAAGGGGATTTTTGTCATATCGAATGCTTACGTATATAGCATATATTGTTGTCTGAAAAAATCATAGAGATCGGTTGTATATATAGTATATATCTCATAGAACCGATTGTTCAGATAAGAAACTTTTCGCAATTTCTACCCCATTTTAACAGCTATAAGCTTCAAATTTCACCGATTGCTTACGTATATAGTATATATTGTTGTGTCAAAAAATAATATATATATGATGGTATATATAGTATATATATATAGAATATATATATATTTTTTTGCGATTTCGGCCCCATTTAAACAGCTAGAAGCTTCAAATTTCACTAAATGCTTACGTGTATAGCATATATTGATGTCTGAAAAAATCATTGAGATCGGTGGTATACATAGTATATATCTCATACAACCAATTGTTCAGATAAGAAAATTTGCACAATTTCTGCCCCGTTTTAACAGCTAGAAGCTTCAAATTTCACCAAATGCTTACGTATATAGCATATATTGTTGTCTGAAAAAATTATAGAGATCGGTGGTATATATATTATATACTTCATATAAACTGTCATTTTTGCCCCTTTTTTACGGCTAAAAGCTTCAAAATTCATCAAATAGTTACGTTTACGTCAAATATTTTTGAAATACGTGATTCGTAGTTATAGTTTTTACATGCAGACCACAAAAAACGTGAAGCTTTGCATCCTCACACAAAGTACCTACCTATTTTTATACCTTTCATGAAAATGAAATGGTATATTAATTTCGTCACGAAACCCAAAATTGTAAGTCCTTAAGTCCACCATTAAGTATACCGAAATAATCAGGATGAAGAGATGAGTTGATTTAGCCATGTCCGTCTGTCTGTTTGTATGCAAACTAGTCCCTAAATTTTAGAGATATCTTGTTAAAATTTGGTGAGCGGGTGTATTTAGGAGTCCGATTAGACAGTTTTCGGAACCGGCCGGATCGGACCACTATAGCATATATCCTCCATACAACCGATTTTTCAGAAAAAGAGGATTTCTGTCATATCTTACTCAATTTAACAGATCGAAGCTTCAAACTTCACCATATAATTTCGTATATTGCATATATTGTTGCCTGAAAAAATTTATGAGATCGGTCGTATATATAGTATATATCCCTCACAACCGATTGTTCAGATAAGAAACCTTTCGTAATTACTGCCCTATTTTAAGAGCTAGAGGCTTCAAATTTCAACGAATGCTTACGTATATAGCATATATTGTTGTCTGAAAAAATCATAGAGATCGGTTGTATATATAGTCTATATCTCATACAACCGATTGTTCAGATAAGAAACTTTTCGCAATTTCTACCCCATTTTAACAGCTATAAGCTTCAAATTTCACCAAATGCTTACGTATATAGCATATATTGTTGTCTGAAAAAATCATAGAGTTCGGTGGTATATATATTATATACTTCATATAAACTGTCATTTTTGCCCCTTTTTTACGGCTAGAAGCTTCAAAATTCATAAAATTCCATCAAATAGTTACGTTTACGTCATATATTTTTGAAATACGTGATTCGTAGTCATATTTTTTACATGCAGACCACAAAAAACGTGAAGCTTTGCATCCTCACAAAATGTACCTACCTATTTTTATACCTTTCATGAAAATGAAATGGTATATTAATTTCGTCACGAAACCCAAAATTGTAAGTCCTTAAAGGAAAATAGATAGACCCACCATTAAGTATACCGAAATAATCAGGATGAAGAGCTGAGTTGAATTAGCCATGTCCGTCTGCCCATCTGTCTGTTTGTATGCAAATTAGTCCCTCAATTTTAGAGATATCTTGTTAAAATTTAGTGAGCGGGTGTATTTGGGTGTCCGATTAGACATTTTTCGGAACCGGCCGGATCGGACCACTATAGCATATATCCTCCATACAACCGATTTTTCAGAAAAAGAGGATTTTTGTCATATCTTACTCAATTTAACAGATTGAAGCTTCAAACTTCACCATACAATTTCGTATATTGCACATATTGTTGCCTGAAAAAATTGATGAGATCGGTCATATATATAGTATATATCCCCCACAACCGATTGTTCAGATAAGAAACCTTTCGTAATTACTGCCCTATTTTAAGAGCAAGAGGCTTCAAATTTCAACGAATGCTTACGTATATAGCATATATTGCTGTCTGAAAAAATCATAAAGATCGGTGCTATATATAGTATATATATGGTGGTATATATAGAATATATATATAGTATATATATATATTTTCGCAATTTTAGCCCCATTTTAACTGCTAGAAACTTCAAATTTCACCGATTGCTTAAGTATATAGCATATATTGTTGTCTGAAAAAATCATAGAGATCGGTTGTATATATAGTATATATCTCATACAACCGATTGTTCAGATAAGAAACTTTTCGCAATTTCTACCCCATTTTAATAGCTATAAGCTTCAAATTTCACCGATTGCTTACGTATACAGTATATATTGTTGTGTCAAAAAATCATAGAGATCGGTGATATATATAATATATATATGATGGTATATATAATATATATATATAGAATATATATATATTTTTTTCAATTGCGGCACCATTTTATCAGCTAGAAACTTCAAATTTCACTAAATGCTTTCGTGTATAGCATATATTGATGTCTGAAAAAATCATTGAGATCGGTGGTATACATAGTATATATCTCATACAACCGATTGTTCAGATAAGAAACTTTGCGCAATTTCTGCCCCGTTTTAACAGCTAGAAGCTTCAAATTTCACCAAATGCTTACGTATATATGTTGGATTTTAGCAAATGAAATTATCAACTTTGTTACTTGTTACTTTCTACTTTACATTTAATATTCTCAGTAAGCTTTGCTTATATAAACTATATATAAAAATGTATGTCAAGATATTTTATATTCAAATAACATTTGTTGCTGAATATTATCACAATAGGTTATGGGCCCAGCACGCTTCCACTGCGCCGAATAAGTAACTTATAAATACCTACATACGTGTGATTCAGGATGAACTACGCAACCGTGAAAATTGAGCCATTGTGTAAAGAGAATTTCGATACGTGGAAGATCGAGATTGAGGCCCTTCTAACAAAGAATGATGCCTGGAAATACGTGAATGGTACGTGTCAAACTCATCACTTCAGAAGGCATCGCAGCAAAATTTGATGACACGCTCTACGTTCCTGGCCTGTGATCAAATTTGCTCTCAGTTTCGAAAATAACAGGTTTTAATGAAAATAATGGTTTTAATGTAATATTTACCGCAAAAGAGGCCATAGTCTTACAACCAGAAACAGGTAAACAAGTAATGATGGCTACTAAATTTAAAGATTTGTACTATGTTTCAGAGAAAACTGAAAAATGTAGTCTAGCACAAATAAGTTTGCAGTCGTAGACAAGATTCAAGAAATGCAACTCGAAATAATTGATGAACTTCTAACCGTCTTGTTGTTGTACAGCATTCCCGAAGATTTAGGATTGCAATCGAAACTCAGGAAAAGTTGCCGGAACCAGAGGTGTTAAAGGTAAAGCTGCTGGAAGAATACGAAGCACGTAAACGCAATCATAGTGAGAGCACCCCCGATGCAATGTTTATCCACAAAAATTCACAGAGCCAGGGAAGAAAGCAAGGTAAGGGAAAGTTTAAATATGCCTGTCATTACTGCGGAAAAATAGGTCATAAGGCCAAAGAATGTAGAGCGAAGGCAAACGAAGCAAAGGCTAAGGAGAATGGCTTGAAACGTAACGAATCAACAAGAGCTGCAGAAGTCGCAATGCAGGTGAATGGAGAGCTCGAGCGATGGTGTCTAGATTCAGGTGCATCTTCGCATATGTGTAGCAAAATGGAAAAATTTAGAGGACTTGAAACATCGGACATAAATGTTTTACAATTGGCTTACAACGAGTCAACGAAAATACATGGAATTGGTACTGTGAAACTCATCACTTCAGAAGGCATCGCAGCAAAATTTGATGACACGCTCTACGTTCCTGACATGCGATCAAATCTACTCTCAGTTTCGAAAATAACAGATCATAGTTTTAATGTAGTATTTACCGCAAAAGAGGCCATAGTCTTACAACCAGAAACAGATAAACAAGTAATGATGGCTACTAGATTTAAATATTTGTACTATGTTTCAGAGAAAACTGAAAAATGTAGTCTAGCACAAATAAGTTTGCAATAATGGCATGAACGATTCGGCCACCTGAACGAGAAGGATCTAAAAGATGCTATACGAAAAGGCAAAGTTGTTGGAGCTGAAACAAATTTCAACGAACAATTACCTATTTGTGAAGTCTGTGTTAAGGGAAAACCAACTCAGACTCGATTCCCAAAATCGTCCACTAAAACGACTGATCTATTGGAGTTAGTTCACACTGACGTATGTGGACCAATGCGTACAAATTCCTTGGAGGGATCTCGATATTTTGTCACATTCATTGATGACAAATCAAGGTGGTGCGAAATATATTTCATCAGAAAGAAAAGCGAAGTTATGACCAAATTTGCAGAATACAAACGCATGGTCGAAAAAAGGACTGGTAAGTTTATTAAATGTATTAGATCAGACAACGGAACAGAATACGTTAACAATGAAATGCAGACATTTTTGAAGAAAGAGGGTATAAAACACGAACGGACAGTTGATTATACGCCGCAACAAAATGGCGTTGCAGAGCGCAAAAATAGGACATTGGTAGAAATGGCCAGATGCATGATGATTCAATCAGGGCTGCCCGCAGTTTTTTGGGCTGAAGCGGTTTTGACAGCAAATTATTTGCGAAATAGATGCCCATCTCGTAGTTTGGATGGTGAAACTCCATTTAAATTGTGGACTGGAAGATTGCCAAACGTAACTCACTTTAGGAAGTTTGGGTCAACGGCTTATGCCCTTGACAAAACTCATAAAAAGGGAAAGTTTGAAGCCAAATCCAAAAAATGTATTTTTATTGGATATTCAGAAGAAACTAAAGCTTACAGGCTTTGGGATGCAAGTGCAAGAAAAGTTTTACGAAGTAGAGATGTCACTTTTGGTAACAGTTTCGAGTTGAGCGATTATGAAGAATTTATTGACGAAGAAAATGTCAAAAAAGATTTAGCTTTTGGTATTGATTTTAAAATTTTCAACAAAAACACATATAAAAGGTAGCAGTGCTGAAGAAGGCAACGAAGATCCTAAAGAAGATTTTAGCGATGAAGGAGAAGACGGGTATAATACCCCTTCTGAACTTGAAAATACTGAACGCTATGCTACTCCCATGACTTCGATGCGAGGACCAGGCAGGCCTAAGAGAGTTCTCACCGGAAGACGAGGAAGGCCACGTAAATTGTACAACATGGTAAGTCAATCGAACAGAGAAGCATCAGATGAGATTGGTGAAGATTACCCTAATACTGCTGGCTTAGCTGTTCATAGCGATCAACTGTCAACAGCTGAAGCTCTATCTAGTCCAGATGCAGATGACTGGATTAAAGCAATGAAGAGCGAATACGATGCCCTAATGAAAAATCATACATGGGATGTAGTTGAGCATACAGTTAATAAGAAAATAATCGAATGTAAATGGGTCCTACGCACAAAATATAAACTTTACGGAAGTATAGAACGACGCAAGGCTAGGCTTGTCGCAAAAGGGTTTACTCAAATACCGGGAATTGATTTTGACGAAACGTTTGCACCTGTTGCTAGAATTGGATCTATTCGTTTAATTGTAGCTCTTGCGGCTGAGTATAGTCTGATTTTGCATCAACTAGATTTTGTAACTGCATATTTGAACGGGAATATTGAGAAAGAAATTTTTATGAGAATACCGAAAGAATTCGACAAAATCTTAAGTAAGGATGAATCGAAAGAATATCACGGAAATAAGGTATGTTTGATTAAGAAAGCACTTTACGGTTTGAAGCAGTCTGGTAGACAGTGGTACAAGAAACTAGATGAAAAATTGAAGGAAATGCAATTCCAGCCATTGAAATCAGATACATGCGTTTTTCTGAAGAAAACAGAAAAAATTATGATAATTGTCGCAGTTTACGTCGATGATTTGATTGTAGCAGCCAATAACAATCAAATGTTGCATGAGCTGATAATGGAACTAGCAAAATCATTTGAGATGAAAGATATGGGTGAGTTGACATATTGTCTTGGTATTAGTTTCAAGCAAAATAATCAGAATAATACAGTAACGATGTCGCAAGAAAAGTAGGTAAATGATATTTTAAAGCGTTTTAACATGCAAGACGCGAAGCCAGTCTCCACTCCTTTAAATCCGAGCGTAAAACTTTCGAAAGAAATGAGCCCGAATACCGAAACAGAGAAGCAAGAAGTTCAGAACATACCTTACCAGAATCTTATAGGGTCCCTAATGTACTTATCAATATCAACAAGGCCAGATATTACACATGCAGTTAGCGTTTTAAGTCAATATAATTCCAATTACGGGAAAGAGCACTGGATAGCTGCAAAACGGGTACATAAAAGGAACTGCAAGTATGGTATTAATTTTTACGAGGACTGGTAAAGAACTAGTGGGTTATACCGACGCAGATTGGGGCGCTAATATAGATGACAGGAGATCTTATACTGATTTTGTCTTCAAGTTAGCAAATGCCGCTGTAAGCTGGGAGTCTCGAAAGCAGAGAACTGTTGCAATTTCCATCACAGAATCAGAGTATATGGCGCTTTCTGAATCTGTAAAAGAAGCAATACATCTTAGAAATTTTTTGGTTGAAGTACATGGTCAAATTGGTATTACACCTATATTTAATGATAACCAAGGAGCAAGATTATTGAGTAAGAATCCAGTATTCCATAATCGAACAAAGCATGTTGATATACGCCATCATTTTGTAAGAGATACAGTGGAGAGGGGAGAAATTTCTATCGAATATTTGCCTACTGATAGAATGCCAGCTGATGTGCTGACCAAAGCACTACCATTGCCAAAACACAATACTTGCATTAACGAAATTGGATTAACTATAATGTAGATTAAATATACATAAGTAGCTACGTATTATATACATACATATGTATGTAAAATTCCATTTGAGGGAAAGTGTTGGATTTTAGCAAATGAAATGATCAACTTTGTTACTTGTTACTTTCTGCTTTACATTTAATATTCTCAGTAAGCTTTGCTTATATAAACTATATATAAAAAATGTATGTCAAGATATTTTATATTCAAATAAAATTTGTTGCTGAATATTATCACAATAATATAGCATATATTTTTGTCTGAAAAAATCATAGAGATCGGTGGTATATATATTATATACTTCATATAAACTGTCATTAATGCCCCTTTTTTACGGCTAGAAGCTTCAAAATTCATCAAATAGTTACGCTTACGTCATATATTTTTGAAATACGTGATTCGTAGTCATAGTTTTTACATGCAGACCACAAAAAACGTGAAACTTTGTATCCTCACACAAAGTACTTACCTATTTTTATACCTTCCATGAAAATGAAATAATATATTAATTTCCTCACGAAACTCAAAATTGTAAGTCCCTAAAGGAAAATAGATAGACCCACCATTAAGTATACCGAAATAGCAGGATGAAGAGCTGAGTTGATTTAGCCATATCCGTCTGTCCGTCTGTCTGTTTGTATGCAAACTAGTCCCTCAATTTTAGAGATATCTTGATAAAATTTGGTGAGCGTGTGTATTTGGGTGTCCGTCTGTCCGTCTGTCTGTTTGTATGCAAACTAGTCCCTCAATTTTAGAGATATCTTGATAAAATTTGGTGAGCGGATGTATTTGGGTGTCCGATTATACATTTGTTGGAACCGGCCGGATCGGACCACTATAGCATATATCCTGCATACAACCGATTTATCAGAAAAAGAGAATTTTTGTCATATCTTATTCAATTTATCAGATTGAAGCTTCAAACTTCACCATATAATTTCGTATATTACACATATTGTTCCCTGAAAAAATTTATGAGATCGGTCGTATATATAGTATATTTCCCCCACAACCGATTGTTCAGATAAGAAATTTTTCGTAATTACTGCCCTATTTTAAGAGCTAGAGGCTTCAAATTTCAACGAATGCTTACGTATATAGTATATATTGTTGTCTGAAAAATCATAAAGATCGGTGGTATATATAGTATATATATGGTGGTATATATAGTATATTGTAACGAATGTTAGCAGCACTGAGCGATACTATCGTCTCTAATGCGGCAGTTACCCACCGACGTGTGCCGTACGTAAGGACGGTTGTCGTACGAAGCACGTTTGACCGAACTCTCAAGCCCGTAGGAATCAATGTGTGCGTCTGTGTACATGTACATAACATATTTGGGTGTGTATTGTTTACAGATAAGCACTGTTGCCATTGACCATTTTGCATGTATGCTTATGGAAACATCAACTTTTTCCAATTTAATTTTTGATATTGTAAAAGGCCGGAATACATATTAAATAAGTATAAATAGATTACATATTTATAATCAGCACTTTTACATAATTATTTCGAATTATTTTCACAATTTTTCAAACTTTAATTAGGTGTTTTTGCATAAAATTGCAAACGGTCAAAAATTAGCGCACAAATGTTTACTAGGCAACTCTGTCTAGTGAGAGAGCGATCAGCTGACACGTTCTTACGGAAAAAATCAAAATTGTTTTGATTTCTACGTTCCGGGCTACGTACGTACGGGCGTTGCACGTCGGTGAGTTTTCGTTTACATTGCACACTCATAAGATAGGTCGTGTCAGCTGACACGTTTTTGGTACGTACGTTCGTGAGTAACTGCCGCATGAGCCGATGCTAACCAGCGACGTGAATGCACATCAATAATTCAATCATTATGTATGTACATAAACGAATAAATAATTGCGTCTACACATATGTACATATACGAACATCTGAGCGGCAATGCACAAATACATGCATATATCTTATCTGAGTTGTCACAAGAGAGAGCAATAATTTGTACACGTAGTTGTGGCTGGCGATTTTGTAGCCGAACTACTAGTAACTTCTGGAAATCGAAGAGCCTAGAAGTATGCAGCGTAAACTATAAAAGCGGGGCAGGCGAGTAAGAAGTAATTCAGTTTGAGTTGAGCTATCAATCAGTTTGATTAAGCACGCGATCTGGCGGCCAATAGTAGAGTTTCATTTGAGTTATCAATCAGTTTGGTTATTAAGCCAGCGAGTAGCAAAGTATAAGTGTTATTGTGAAGTACTTAATAAAGGCCATTTTTCCATCATTCAATATTGGAGTTATTTATTCAACAGTTTAGTGATTCGAACTTAGCAGAGGATTGCAAATAAGAGGATTTGCAGCAAATTCGTTACAATTGGTGTCAGAAGAGGGATTGTTGAATAAATTCTAGAGGACAACAAGGACATGGCAAAGTTAAGTGAATTGAAGATCCCGCAACTGAAGAAGGAGTTGGAGAGCCGTGGATTGAATACAAGCGGCATTAAACTCGAACTTCAGGCACGGCTACGAAAAGCAATGGAAGCAGAAGGAATTGATGTGGAAGAGCATGTCTTTCATCTTGATGGCGAGGAGACAACAAAAATTGAAGAGAAAAATGAAACACCGCAGACAATGGCGAACACAGACCTGAACATGATATTGGCTGCAATATCGGCACAAATGTCCGAAATGTCATCACAAATATCTACCAACATGTCACCACAATTGGAAGAACAGAAGACACATATTGCAGAAATGTCGTCAGCAATAACATCGAAGATTGAAGCACAAGAAACACGTATAACAGAAATGTCATCACAAATATCCACAAATATGTCATCACAGCTGGAAGAACAAAAGACATATATGGCAACCCAACTGAAAGAACAAGAGACACGCATAACAGTACAACTAGAAGCACAAGAGGCGCGTATATCATCAAAACTCGAAGCGCGCATGGACGAAAAAATAATGCAGTTTGAAGGAAAATTCGAGGCAGAGGTGGATGCGTTGAGAGGTCGTATACAGGAATTGCAAATTAATCGGCCGGCTGCTTCAGCGAGTAATACAAAGGTAAAAACTACATCTTTTGACGGTTCTGTTCCTTTCCAGGTCTTCAAGCTTCAGTTTGAGAAGACCGCAGCAGTGAACAACTGGAGTGCGGAAGATAAAGTTGCTGCATTGTTCGTGGCATTGAAGGGGCCAGCGGCGGAAATCCTACAGACGATTCCCGAAGGAGAGCGGAACAACTATGAAGCATTGATGGCCGCTGTCGAGAGACGTTATGGAAGCGAGCATAGGAAACAGATATTCCAAATTGAGTTGCAAAACCGTCACCAAAGAGCGAATGAGACTTTGCAGGAGTTTGCCTCGGATGTTGAAAGGTTGGCTCATCTCGCGAATGCGGATGCACCCGTGGAATACACTGAAAGGGTAAAAATTCAGAGCTTTATAAATGGCATACGGGACGCCGAAACAAAGCGAGCTACATACACAAACCCAAAGCCAACATTCGCAGAAACGGTGTCACAAGCTCTGATTCAGGAAACAGCGTCGCTTCTGTGTAAGCCAGTTTTCAAAGCACGCCGTGTGGAAGTAGAAAGGCCAGAGTGGGTAGACACAATTTTGGAAGCACTGAAGGGATCTCAACAGATGAATGCCGGAGTTATTAAATGTTTCAACTGCGGCAACCCAGGTCACATTGCACGTCATTGCGATCTTGGTCCTAATAGTTCCAACAATGTGGGTGGCCGTAAACGCAAAGCTGGCAGAAATGAGCAAGAGCGTGTCGAATGTAAAGAACCAAACCTTGCCCCGGCTATTGAATGTCCTCTGATATCTGTGTCGCAGATTGGAAGGAAATCAAGCAGTCTTACCATCAGAGGGAATGTGGATGGTAAAGAGCGTGTACTGACTGTAGATAAGGGGGCATCTCATTCCTTGATTCGATCTGATTTGGTCTAAAGGAGTGTAAAGTCATTACCTGGAGCAAGGTTGCATACGGTCACAGGCGAGTATAATCAAGTCTAAGGCGAAGTGGTATGTGAGGTATTAATTGGAAAAGTCATGATTCTACACAAATTCGTTGTGGCGGAGATCGTTGATGAAGTCATATTGGGAGTGGACTTCTTGGTTGACCATCACGTCAGGATCGATATGCGGAGAAAAATTATGCGCTATAAGAATCAGGACATACCACTTAACTTTAGTTTGGAAAAAGGGTTCAGCAGTAATCGGGTACTGGTGGAAAAGACTCGACAAAGACCACGAAAGTCAAAGGCAAAAGTTGATAGATCGAATGGGCCAAATAAATCAAAATCAAAAGTACCTGCGAGGGAAACACTGGCATTGACAAAACCTAAAAGACGCAGAAAAACTAAGCAACGAATTTCCGAGAAAGAATGCGAGGGTAGTTTCAAGCCGGAGCGCACTACTGTTGTGAAATGTGGGAACGATACCGATTATGCAAAGCAAATCCGTCCAGCGCAAGCTCTACGAAGTGGTTCATTGACCAAACAACAGAGTGTGAAGGAACGGCCGAGGATAATGAGTAGTAAGATGAAACACAGGTACGACAAGGAAAATAATTCGCAAGGTTTCCGGGAGGGAAATTTGGTACTGTTATACAACCCTCACCGGCGGAAAGGTGTTCCATCCAAATTTCGGTGCAGTTGGGAAGGCCCGTACAAGGTTGTAAAGCGGATCAACGATGTAGTGCACCGCATACAAACCATTGGCAAACCACGAACCAAAATTAAAGTGGTTCATTTGGAGAGGCTACCAGCGTTTAAGCTTCAAATTTCACTGAATGCTTACGTATATAGCATATATTGTTGTCTGAAAAAATCATAGAGATCGGTTGTATATATAGTATATATCTCATACAACAGATTGTTCAGATAAGAAACTTTTCGCAATTTCTACCCCATTTTAACAGCTATAAGCTTCAAATTTCACCGATTGCTTACGTATATAGTATTGTAACGAATTTTCTGCAAATCCTCTTATTTGCAATCCTCTGCTAAGTTCGAATCACTAAACTGTTGAATAAATAACTCCAATATTGAATAATCTCTAAAATTGAGGGACTAATTTGCATACAAACAGACAGACGGACAGACGGACATTGCTAAATGAACTCAGCTCTTCATACTGATTATTTCGGTATACTTAATGGTGGGTCTATCTATTTTCTTTTAAGGACATACAATTTTGGGTTTCGTGACGAAATTAATATACCATTTCATTTTCATGAAAGGTATAAAAATAGGTAGGTACTTTGTGTGAGGATGCAAAGCTTCACGTTTTTTGTGGTCTGCATGTAAAAACTATGACTACGAATCTCGTATTTCAAAATATATGACGTAAACGTAACTATTTGATGAAATTTGATGAATTTTGAAGCTTCTAGCCGTAAAACAGGGGCAAACATGACACTTTATATGAATATATATACCACCGATCTCTATGATTTTTTCAGACTATAATATATGCTATATACGTAAGCATTTGGTGAAATTTGAAGCTTCTAGCTGTTAAAACGGGGCAGAAATTGCGCAAAGTTTCTTATCTGAACAATCGGTTGTATGAGATATATACTATGTATACCACCGATCTCGATGATTTTTTCAGACATCAATGTATGCTATACACGTAAGCATTTAGTGAAATTTGAAGCTTCTAGCTTTTCAAATGGGGCCGAAATCGCAAAAAAAAAATATATATATACTATATATATTAGGGCGGGTCGATTTAAAAATCGCTCATTGCTCTGTGAAAATCGTATTCTAGGGATCAAAATAAGAAACTTTGCCGAAGGAAACATACCTCTAAAACGAATACTCAGTTGAGAGCTGTGGAGACAAAGTAAGGGAAAATCACCATGTTGTAAAAAGAACCTAGGGTAACCCTGGAATGTGTTTGTATAACATGTGTATCAAATGGAAGGTATTAAAGATCCCGTCGGGGTCATTACGGGACTTTTTCGGGGTTATTTTGGGACCCTTTAGGCATCATTTCTGGATGGTATTCGGGATTCGTCCGGCATCCCGTCGGGGTCATTTCGGGACTTTTTCGCGACTAATACGGGATCATTTGGGGACCCTCTCGGCATCATTTCTGGATGGTTTTCGGGATGCGTCCGGGATCTCGTCGGGGTAATTTCGGGACAATTAGGGGATCATTTGGGGACCCTTTCGGCATCATTTCTGGATAGTTGTAGGGATCCGTTCGGGATCCCCTCACGGTCATTTCGGGACTATTAGGGGATCATTTAAGGACCTTTCCGGAATCATTTCTGGATAGTCTTCGGAATCCTTTCGGGATCCCGTCAGGGTCATTTCGGGACTTTTTCGGGATAATTTAAGGATGGCTTTCAGGATTTGTCCGGGAACCCGTCAGGGTAATTTCTGGACTTTTCCGAGATTATTTCGGGATCATTTTGGGACCTTCCTAAGATCATTTCTGGATCTGTCCGGGATGTCGTCAGGGTCATTTTGGGACTATTAGGTGATCATTTGAGGATCTTTCCGGCATCACTTCTGAATGGTTTTCGGTATCCGTTCAGGATCCCGTCGGAATAATTGCGGGACTTTTTCGGGATCATTTGGGATCCCTTCCGGGATTCGTCCGGCATCCCGTCGGGGTCATTTCGGGACTTTTCCCCGACTAATACGGGATAATTTGCGGGCCCTTTCGGTATCATTTCTGGATAGTTGACGCGATCCGTTTGGGATCCCGTCAGGGTCTTTTCGGAACCTTTCCGGCATCATTTCTGGTAGTTTTCGGGATCCTTTCGGGGCCCATCAGGGTCATTTCGGGACTTTTTCGGCAACATTTAAGATTGGTTTTCAGGATTCGTCCGGGATCCCGTCAGGGGAATTTCTGGACTTTTCCGAGACTATTTCGGGATCATTTTGGGACCCCGCCAAGATCATTTCTGGATGGATTTCGGGATCTGTCCGGGATGCCGTCAGGGTCATTTTGGGACTATTAGGTGATCATTTGAGGACCTTTCCGGCATCACTTCTGCATGGTTTTCGGTATCCGTTCAGGATCCCGTCGGAATCATTGCGGGACTTTTTCGGAATCATTTGGGGTCCCTCCCAAGATCATTACTGGATGGATTTCGGGATCTATCCGGGATCCCGTCAGGGTCATTTAGGGATGCGATCGAGATCCCGTCAGGGTCATTCCGGGACTTCTTCGGGACTATAGCGGGATAATTTCTGGATGGTTTACGGGATCCGTCCAGGATCCCTTAAGGGTCATTTTGGGACTATTAGGTGATCATTTGAGGACCTTTCCGGCATCACTTCTGGATGATTTTCGGTATACGTTCGGGATCCCGTCGAATCATTGCGGGACTTTTTCGGAATCATTTGGGATCCCTTCCGGCATCATTTCTGAATGGTTTTCGGGATTTGTCCGGGATGCCGTCGGGGTTATTTCGGGACCTTTTCGGGGCTAATACGGGATCATTTGGGGATTCTCTAGGGGTCGTTTCGTGACTTTTTCTGTTTTATTTCGGGATCAAATGGGGACCTTCCGGCATAATGTCTTGATGGTTTGCCGGATCCATCAGGGTCATTTCGGGACCATTTTTGGATCATTTGGGGACCCTTCCGAGATCATTTCTGGATCCGTTCGGGATGCCGTAGGAGCCATTTCGGGATTTCTTGTTACTTTTCCGGGATAATTTTTGGACCCTTCGGGATCATTTCTGGATCTGTGCAGGATCCCATCTGGGTAATTTCTGGACTATTTCGGGATCATTTTGGGATCCTTCCGGAATCATTTCTGTATGGTTTTCGCGATTTGTCGTGGATCCCCTCGGAGCCATTTCGGAACTTTTTCTGGAGTATGTCGGGGTCATTTGAGAACTTTTTCGGGATCATTTGGGGGCTCTTCCGGCATCATTTCTGGATGGTTTTCGGGTTCCGTCCGGGATCCCGTCGGGGTCATTTCTCGACTAATACGGGATCATTTGGGGACCCTTTCGACATCATTTCTGGATAGTTTACGGGATCCGGACGGGGTCATTTCGGAACTATTTCGGGATCATTTGGGGTACCTACCGGCATCATTTCTGGATGGTTTTCGGTATCCGTCCGGTATCTCGTCGGGTTCATTTGGGGACCTTTTCGGGATCATTTGAGGGCTCTTCCGGCATCATTTCTGGATGGTTTTCGGGATCCCATCAGGGTAATTTCGGGACTATTAGGGGATCATCTGGGGAACTTTCCGGCATCATTTCTGGATAATTTTCGGGATCCTTCCGGGATGCCGATGAGGTCATTTCGGGACTATTTCGGGATCATTTGGGATACCTACCGGCATAATTTCTGGATGGTTTTTGGGATTCGTCCGGGATCCCGTCGGGGTCATTTCGGGACTTTTTCTCGACTAATACGGGATCATTTGCGGACCCTTTCGGCATCATTTCTGGATAGTTGTTGGGATCCGTTCGGGATCCCGTCACGGTCATTTCGGGACTATTAGGGGATCATTTGAGGACCTTTCCGGCATCATTTCTGGATAGTTTTCGGAATCCTTTCGGGATCCCGTCAGGGTCATTTCGGTACTTTTTCGGGATCATTTAAGGATGGCTTTCAGGATTCGTCCGGGAACCAGTCAGGGTAATTTTTGGACTTTTCCGAGACTATCTCGGGATCATTTTGGGACCTTCCCAAGATCCGGGATTTGTCCGGGATGCCGTCAGGGTCATTTTGGGACTATTAGGTGGTCATTTGAAGACCTTTCCGGCATCATTTCTGGATGGTTTTCGGTATCCGTTCAGGATCACGTCGGAATAATTTCGGGACTTTTTCGGGTTCATTTGGGGTCCCTTCCGGCATCATTTCTGGATGGTTTTTGGGATCCGTCCGGCATCCCGTCGGGGTCATTTCAGGACTTTTTCTCGACTAATACGGGATCATTTGCGGGCCCTTTCGGCATCATTTCTAGATAGTTGTCGGGATCCGTTCGGGATCCCGTCAGGGTCTTTTCGGAACTATTGGGAGACCATTTGAGGACCTTTCCGGCATCATTTCTGGATAGTTTTCGGTATCCGTTCAGGATCCCGTTGGAATCATTGCGGGACTTTTTCGGGATCATTTGGGGACCTTTCGAGCATATGTTCTTGATGGTTTGCCGGATTCATCAGGTTCATTTCGGGGCCATTTTGGGATCATTTGGGTACCCTTCCGAGATCATTTCTGGATCTGTCCGGCATGCCGTAGGAGCCATTTCGGGATTTTTTGGTACTTTTCCGGGATAGTTTTTGGACTTTTCCGGGATCATTTCTGGATCTGTGCGGGATCCCATCTGGATCATTTCCGGACTATTTCGGGATCATTTTGGGATCCTTCCGGAATCATTACTGTATGGTTTTCGCGATCCGTCGTGGATCCCCTCGGAGCCATTTCGGAACTTTTTCTGGAGTATGTCGGGATAATTTAGGGACCCTTCCTGGATATTTTCTGGATGGTTTTTGAGATCCGCCCGGGAGCCCGTCAGGCTCATTTCGGAGCCTTTTCGGGATCATTTTGGAACACCTTCAGGGATCATTTCTGTGTGGTTCTCTGGATACGTTTAGAATCGTGTCGTTGTCATTTCGGGTTTTTTTTGGACTATTCCGGGAGCTTTTGGAGACTCTTTCGGGGCATTTCTGGATGGTTTTCGGGATCCGCCCACGATAGCATGGGGGTCATTTCGTAGCTTTTTCTGGATAATTTCGGTATCATTGGGGAACCTATCAGGTTATCGGCTCATTTAGTTCTTTTTTTTACTCAATTACAAAAATAAAATGCATTAGACAGAAAATAAAATTTTAAACAGATAACTTGATAAGCAGGCTAACGCGAATAGCCCATATATTTAAATTTCTCCTTGCGGACGGGGCCGCGGGTAAAGGCTAGTATACTATATATACCATCATATATATATTATATATATCACCGATCTCTATGATTTTTTGACACAACAATATATACTATATTCGTAAGCAATCGGTGAAATTTGAAGCTTAAAGCTGTTAGAATGGGGTAGAAATTGTGAAAAGTTTCTTATCTGAACAATCAGTTGTATGAGATATATACTATATATACAACCGATCGCTATGATTTTTTCAGACAACAATGTATGCTATATACGTAAGCATTCGGTGAAATTTGAAGGTTATAGCTGTTAAAATGGGGCTAAAATAGCGAAAATATATATATATACTATATATATATACTATATATACCATCATATATATATTATATATAGCACCGATCTCCATGATTTTTTGACTCAACAATATATACTATATACGTAAGCAATCGGTGAAATTTGAAACTTATAGCTCTTAAAATGGGGTAGAAATTGCGAAAAGTTTCTTATCTGAACAATCGGTTGTTTGAGATATATAATATATATACAACCGATCTCTATGATTTTTTCAGACAACAATATGTGCTATATGCGTAAGCATTCGGTGAAATTTGAAGCTTCTAGCTGTTAAAATGGGACTAAAATTGCGAAAATATATATATATATACCATAAATATATACTACATATACCACCATATATATACTATATATACCACAGATCTTTATGATTTTTTCAGACAACAATATATGCTATATGCGTAAGCTTTCGTTGCAATTTGAAGCCTCTAGCTCTTAAAATAGGGCAGTAATTACGAAAAGTTGCTTATATGAACAATCGGTTGTGGGGGATGTATACTATATATACGACCGATCTCATCAATTTTTTCAGGCAACAATACATGCAATATACGAAATTATATGGTGAAGTTTGAAGCTTCAATCTGTTAAATTGAGTAAGATATGACAAAAATCCTCTTTTTCTGAAAAATCGGTTGAATGGAGGATAAATGCTATAGTGGTCTGATCCGGCCGGTTCCGACAAATGTCTAATCGGACACCTGAATACACCTGCTCACCAAATTTTATCAAGATATCTCAAAAATTGAGGGACTAGTTTGCATACAAACAGACAGACGGACATGGCTAAATCAACTCAGCTCTTCATCCTGATTATTTGTGGGTCTATCTATTTTCCTTTAAGGACTTACAATTTTGGGTTTCGTGACGAAATTAATATACCATTTCATTTTCATGAAAGTTATAAAAATAGGTAGGTACTTTGTGTGAGGATGCAAATCTTCACGTTTTTTGTGGTCTGCATGTAAAAACTATGACTACGAATCACGTATTTCAAAAATATATGATGTAAACATAGCTATTTGATGAAATTTGATGAATTTTGAAACTTCTAGCTTTAAAAAAGGGGCAAAAATGACAGTTTAAATGAAGTATATAATATATATGCCACCGATCTCTATGATTTTTTCAGACAACAATACATGCTATATACGTAAGCATTTGGTGAAATTTGAAGCTTCTAGCTGTTAAAACGGGGCAGAAATTGCGCAAGGTTTCTTATCTAAACAATCGGTTGTATGAGATATATACTATGTATACCACCGATCTCAATGATTTTTTCAGACATCAATATATGCTATACACGTAAGCGTTTGGTGAAATTTGAAGCTTTTAGCTGTTAAAATGGGGCCGAAATCGCAAAAAAATATATATTGTCACGGATATTAGCATCACTAAGCTATACCATCACTAAGGCGATGCTAAGGCCATGCTAAGCAGTATTTACGTCAATAATCAAATCATGTATACACTTATATAAGGCAGCCGAGAGATGTCACACACAGATGCATTTACTTATACGCCTATGTGTGCGCGAGGGACTGTAAACTACAAACATTAACATCAATAATTCAATCATTATGTCTACGCATATGTAGGTACACACAGCTGAGAAGCAAGGCACAACCATATGCCGACATCTTACTTGAGATGCTCCTAAATGTAGGCAATTATAATTGTGGAAGTGTCACTCACACATACAAGCATGGGGTATGAGAGAAGCTATAAAATCGTGCAATTTTAGTTACAGCTGAGATGTTTGAGAGCTAATAGACTAGTCGATTCTGGAAGCGAATAGAAGATGTGAATGTTAAAGTCAAAGAGTATAAAAGGCGACAGATGTAGAGGCGCTGGAATTCATATTGATTTGAGTTGTGAAGCAGTTACGACTAAGACGATATCTAGCGAGCAATAGTATTATTATTTTGAATAGTAGAGTTTCATTTAAGCTATTCGTTGCACAATTTGAGTGTTATTGTGAAGGATTTTAATAAAGGCCATTTTTCCATTATTCAATATTGGAGTTATTTATTCAAAAGTTTAGCGATACGAACCTAGCAAAAGGGCAAATAAGAGGATTTGCAGTAAATTCGTACCAATTGGTGTCAGAAGAGGAATTGTTGAATAAATTCCAGAGGACAACAACGACATGGAAAAGTTCAGTGAATTGAAGATCCAGCAACTGAAGAAGGAGTTGGAGAGCCGTGGATTGAATACACGCGGCGTTAAACTCGAACTTCAGGCACGGCTACGAGAGCCAATGGAAGCAGAAGGAATTGATGTGGACGAGTATGTCTTTTATCCTGATGGGGACGAGACAACAACATAAATTGAAGAGAAAAACGAAACATCGCAGACAGTTACGAGCACAGACTTGAACATAATTTTGGCTGCAATATCTGCACAAACAGCGACAGCAACATCAATGTCGTCGCAGATGTCAGAAATGTGGACACATATTACATCGAAGATTGAAGCACAAGAAACGCGCATGCAGAAATGTCGACACAGATTACATCCAAGATGGAAACTCAACTGGAAGAACAGAAGACATATATGGCATCCCAACTGGAATCGCAGGAGACACGCATAACATCCAAGATGGAAGAACAAGAGGAGCGCTTATCATTGCAGGTGGCACAAATGTCTTCACAGTTAGAAGTACAGGAAGCAAGGGTAACATCAAAGCTGGAAGCGCAGGATGCAAAAATTGCTCAATTTCGGGCAGAAGTCGATGATTTGAAGGGTCGTATGGAGCAGTTACAACTAAATCGCCCATCTGTTTCAGCAAGCATTACGAAGGTAAAAACTCCATCTTTTGACGGCTCTGTTCCTTTCCAGGTGTTTAAGCTACAATTTGAGAAGATCGCAGCAGTGAAAAACTGGAATGCTGAAGATAAAGTTGCAGCTCTGTTCGTGGCATTGAAAGGGCCCGCAGCCGAAATCCTACAGACGATTCCCGAAGGAGAACGGAACTTTTATGAAGCATTGATGGGCGCTCTAGAGAGACGATACCGAACTGAGCATAGGAGACAGATATACCAAATGGAGTTGCTGAACCGCTTCCATAGGCCTGGTGAAACTTTGCAAGAGTTTGCGCCGGATATTGAAAGGCTAGCATATTTAGCGAATGCGGACGCACCCGTGGAGTACACCGAGAGGGTAAAAATTCAGAGCTTTATAAATGGCATACGAGATGTGGAAACGAAGCGGGATACATATGTGAATCCAAAACTAACATTTGCTGAAACGGTATCGCATGCTCTGATTCAGAAAACAGCGTCGCTGCTGTGTAAGCCAGTTTTCAAAGCACGCCGTGTGGAAGTAGAAAGGCCAGAGTGGGTAGACATAATTTTGGAAGCACTGAAGGGATCTCAACAGAAGAATGCCGGAGTTATTAAATGTTTCAAGTGCGGCAACCCAGGTCACATTGCACGTCATTGCGATATTGGTCCTAATAGTTCCAACAATGGGGGTGGCCGTAAACGCAAAGCTGGCGGAAATGAGCAAGAGCGTGTCGGATATAAAGAACGAAAACTTGCCCCGGCTATTGAATGTCCTGTGATATCTGTGTCGCAGATTGGAAGGAAATCAAGCAGTCTTACCATCAGAGGGAATGTGGATGGTAAAGAGCGTGTACTGACTGTAGATACGGGGGCATCTCATTACTTGATTCGATCTGATTTCGTCTACAGGAGTGTAAAGTCATTACCTGGAGCAAGGTTGCGTACGGTCACAGGCGAGTATAATCAAGTCCAAGGCGAATTGGTATGTGAGGTATTAATTGGAAAAGTCATGATTCTACACAAATTCGTTGTGGCGGAGATATGCGGAGAAAAATTATGCGCTATAAGAACCAGGATATACCACTAAACTTTAGTTTGGAAAAAGGGTTCAGCAGTAATCGGGTACTGTTGGAGAAGACTCGACAAAAACCACGGAAGTCAAAGGCAAAAGTTAATAGGTCGAATGGGCCAAATAAAGCAAACCAAAAGTACCTGCGATAGAAACACTGGCATTGACAAAACCTAAAAGACGCAGGAAAACGAAACAACGAATTTCCTAGAAAGAATGCGAGGGTAGTTTTAAGCCGGAGCGCGCTACTCTTGTGAAATGTGGAAACGATACCGATTATGCAAAGCAAATCCGTCCAGCGTAAGCTCTACGAAGTGGTTCATTTACCAAACAACAGAGTGTGAAGGAACGGCCCAGGGTAATGAGTATTAAGATGAAACACTGGCATGACAAGAACTTTAATTCGGAAGGTTTCTTGGCGGGAGATTTGGTACTGTTAAACAACCCTCACCGGATAAAAGGTGTTCCAGCCAAATTTCGGTGCAGTTGGGAAGGCCCGTACAAAGTTGTGAAGAAGATCAGTGATACCATCTACCGCATACAAACCACTGGGAAACCACGGATTAGAAGAGTGGTACATTTGGAGATGCTAGCGGCGTTTAGATCGGGAGATTTGTCTGATCGGGACGATCAGACTTAGGTGGAGGGCAGTGTCACGGATATTAGCATCACTAAGCTATACCATCACTAAGGCGATGCTAAGGCCATGCTAGATGTCACATACAGATGCATTTACTTATACGCCTATGTGTGCGCGAGAGACTGTAAACTACAAACATTCACATCAATAATTCAATCATTATGTCTACACATATGTAGGTACACGCAGCTGAGAAGCAAGACACAACCATATGCAGACATCTTATTTGAGATGCTCCTAAATGTAGGCAATTATAATTGTGGAAGTGTCGTTCACACATACAAGCATGGGGTATGAGAGAAGCTATAAAATCGTACAATTTTAGTTACAGCTGAGATGTTTGAGAGCTAATGGACTAGTAGATCCTGGAAGCGACTAGAAGATGCGAATGTTAAAGTCAAAGAGTATAAAAGGCGACAGATGTAGAGGCGCTGGAATTCAGTTTGATTTGAGTTGTCAAGCAGTTACGACTAAGACGATATCTAGCGAGCAATAGCAGTATTATTTTGAATAGTAGAGTTTCATTTAAGTTATCAGTTTGGTTATTATGCTACTCGTTGCACAGTTTGAGTGTTATTGCGAAGTATTTTAATAAAGGCCATTTTTCCATTATTCAATATTGGAGTTATTTATTCAACAGTTTAGCGATACGAACCTAGCAAAACGGCAAATAAGAGGATTTGCAGTAAATTCGTTACAATATATATACAATATATATATACTATATATATCATCATATATATATTGTATATATCACCGATCTCTATGATTTTTTGACACAACAATATATACTATATACGTAAGCAATCGGTGAAATTTGAAGCTTATAGCTGTTAGAATGGGGTAGAAATTGCGAAAAGTTTCTTATCTGAACAATCGGTTGTATGAGATATATACTATATATACAACCGATCTCTATGTTTTTTCAGACAACAATATGTGCTATATACGTAAGCATTCGGTGAAATTTGAAGCTTCTAGCTGTTAAAATGGGGCTAAAATTGCGAAAATATATATATATACTATATATGTATACTATATATACCACCGACCTTTATGATTTTTTCAGACAACAATATCTGCTATATACGTAAGAATTCGTTGAAATTTGAAGCCTCCAGCTCTTAAAATAGGGCAGTAATTACGAAAAGTTTCTTATCTGAACAATCGGTAGTGAGGGATATATACTATATATACGACCGATCTCATCAATTTTTTCAGGCAACAATATGTGCAATATACGAAATTATATGGTGAAGTTTGAAGCTTCAATCTATTAAATTGAGTAAGATATGACAAAAATCCTCTTTTTCTGAAAAATCGGTTGTATGGAGGATATATGCTATAGTGGTCCGATAGGGCCGGTTCCGACAAATGTCTAATTGGACACCCAAATACACCCGCTCACCAAATTTTGTCAAGATGTCTCTAAAATTGAGAGACTAGTTTGCATACAAACTGACAGACGGACAGACGGACAGACGGACAGACGGACATGGCTAAATCCACTCAGCTCTTCATCCTGATTATTTCGGTATACTTAATGGTGGGTCTATCTATTTTCCTTTAAGGACTTACAATTTTGAGTTTCGTGACGAAATTAATATAACATTTCATTTTTATGAAAGTTATAAAAATTGATAGGTACTTTGTGTGAGGATGCAAAGCTTCACGTTTTTTGTGGTCTGCATGTAAAAACTATGAGTACGAATCACGTATTTTAAAAATATATGACGTAAACGTAACTATTTGATGAAATTTGATGAATTTTGAAGCTTCTAGCCGTAAAAAAGGGGCAAAAATGACAGTTTATATGAAGTATATAATATATATACCACCGATCTCAATGATTTTTTCAGACATCAATATATGCTATATACGTAAGCATTTGGTGAAATTTGAAGCTTCTAGCTGTTAAAATGGGGTCGAAATCGGAAAAAAAAATATATATATACTACACATATACTATATATACCATCATATATATATTATATATATCACCGATCTCTATGATCTTTTGTCACAACAATATATACTATATACGTAAGCAATCGGTGAAATTTGAAGCTTATAGCCGTTAAAAATATTAATGAGTATTTTAAAAGGGCGTGTTCTATAGGAGGACGTCTTTTCGAGATATCGCCATAAAGATGGACCAAGGTTGACTCTAGAATTTGTTTGTACGATATGGGTATCAAATGAAAGGTGTTAATGAGTATTTTAAAAGGGCGTGGACCTCAGTTCTATAGGTGGACGCCTTTTCGATATATCGCCATAGAGGTGAACCAGGGGTGACTCTAGAATTTGTTTGTACAATATGGGTATCAAATGAAAGCTGTTAATGAGTATTTTAAAAGGGAGTGGGCCTTAATTCTATAGGTGGACGCCTTTTCGGAATATCGTTATAAAGGTGGAGCAGGGTTGACTCTAGAATGCGGTAGTACAATATGGGTATCGAACGAAAGGTGTTAATAAGTATTTTAAAAGGGAGTAGGCCTTAGTTCTATAGGTGGACGCCTCTTCGATATATCGCCATAAACGTGGACCAGGGGTGACTCTAGAATGCGTTTGTACAATATGGGTATCAAATGAAAGTTGTTATTGAGTATTTTAAAAGGGCGTGGGCCTTAGTTCTATAGGTGGACGCCTTTTCGAGATATCGCCAAAAAGGTGGACCAGGGGTGACTCTAGAATTTGTTTGTACGATATGGGTATCAAATGAAAGGTGTTAATGAGTATTTTAAAAGGGCTTGGGCCTTAGTTCTATAGGTGGACGCCTTTTCGAGATAGCGCCATAAAGGTGGACCAGGGGTGACTCTAGAATTTGTTTGTACGATATGGGTATCAAATGAAAGGTATTAGTGAGTATTTTAAAAGGGCGTGGGCCTAAGTTCTATAGGTGGACACCTTTTCGAGACTTCACCATAAAGGTGGACCAGGAGTGACTCTAGTATTTGTTTGTACTATATGGGTATCAAATGAAAGGTGTTAATGAGTATTTTAAAAGGGCGTAGGCCTTAGTTCTATAGGTGGACGCCTTTTCGATATATCGCCATAAAGGTGAACCAGGGGTGACTCTAGAATTTGTTTGTACTATATGGTTATCAAATGAAAGGTGTTAATGAATATTTTAAAAGGGAGTGGGCCTTAATGCTATAGGTGGATGCCTTTTCGGAATATCGTTATAAAGGTGGAGCAGGGTTGACTCTAAAATGCGTTTGTACAATATGGGTATCAAACGAAAGGTATTAATAAATATTTTAAAAGGTATTGGGCCTTATTTCTATGGGTGGACGCCTTTTCGGGATATCGCCATAAACGTGGACCAAGGGTGACTCTAGAATGCGTTTGTACAATATGGGCATGAAATGAAAGGTGTTAATGAGTATTTTAAAAGGGCGTGGGCCTTAGTTCTATAGGTGGACGCCTTTTCGTGATATCGCCATAAAGGTGGGCCAGGGGTGACTCAAAAATTTTTTTTTACGATATGGGTATCAAATGAAAGGTGTTAATGAGTATTTTAAAAGGGAGTGGGCTTTAGTTCTATATGTGGACGCCTTTTCGAGATATCGCCATAAACGTGGACCAGGGGTGACTCTAGAACGTTTTTGTACGATATGGGTAACAAATTAAAGGTATTAGTGAGGGTTTTAAAAGGGAGTGGCCCTTAGTTGTATATGTGAGGGCGTTTTCGAGATATCGACCAAAATGTGGACCAGGGTGATACAGAACATCATCTGTCGGGTACCGCTAATTTATTTATATATGTAATACCACGAACAGTATTCCTTCCAAGATTCCAAGGGCTTTTGATTTCGCCCTGCAAAACTTTTTCATTTTCTTCTACTTAATATGGTTGGTGGCACACCCATTTTACCAAGTTTTTTTCTAAAGTTATATTTTGCGTCAATAGACAAATACAGTTACCATGTTTCATTCCTTTTTTCGTATTTGGTATATAATTATGGCATTTTTTTCATTTTTCGTAATTTTCGATATCGAAAAAGAGGGCGTGGTCATAGTCGGATTTCGGCCATTTTTTACACCAATACAAAGTGAGTCCAGATAAGTACGTGAACTGAGTTTAGTAAAGATATATCGATTTTTGCTCAAATTATCGCGTTATCGGCCGAGCGGAAGGGCAGACGGTCGACTGTGTATAAAAACTGGGCGTAGATTCAACCGATTTCGCCCTTTTTCACAGAAAACAGTTACCGTCCTAGAATCTAAGCCTCTACCAAATTTCACAAGGATTGGTAAATTTTTGTTCGACTTATGGCATTAAAAGTATCCTAGACAAATTAAATGAAAAAGGGCGGAGCCACGCTCATTTTGAAATTTTATTTTATTTTTGTTTTTTGTAGCAACATATCATTACTGGAGTTGAATGTTGACATAATTTACTTATATACTGTAAAGATATTAACTTTTCTTTTAAAATTTGAATTAAAAAAATTTTTTTTTTCGTTTTTGTCGTTCTCCGATTTTGCTAATTTTTATTAAGCAGACATATAGTAATAGGAGTAACGTTCCTGCCAAATTTAATAATGATATCTTCAACGACTGCGATATCGAAAAAGTAGGCGTGGTTACTGTCCGATATCGTTCATTTTAAATAGCGATCTGAGATGAGTGCCCAGGAACCTACATACCAAATTTCATCAAGATAACTCAAAATTTACTCAAGTTATCGTGTTAACGGACAGACGGACGGACGGACGGACATGGCTAAATCGAATTTTTTTTCGATACTGATGATTTTGATATATGGAAGTCTATATCTATCCCGATTCCTTTATACCTGTACAACCAACCGTTATCCAATCAAAGTTAATATACTCTGTGAGCTCTGCTCAACTGAGTATAAAAATAGGTAGGTACTTTGTGTGAGGATGCAAAGCTTCACGTTTTTTGTGGTCTGCATGTAAAAATTATGATTACGAATCACGTATTTCAACAATATATTACGTAAACGTAACTATTTGATGAAATTTGATGAATTTTGAAGCTTCTAGCCTAAAATAGGGGCAAAAGTGACAGTTTATATGAAGCAGGCATGCTTAACCAACGATCCGATATCATTTCGTTACGATAATTAACGTTAATAAACGAAACAAAGTCATTTCGTTTCGTTTATTAACGTTAAGAACATCAAATTAACGAAATTATTTTGCTTCGTTTTCTGCCATATCAAAACGACATCAAATCGTTTATGTTGATTTATTAATTTCAAACTATGCTGGCAAAGCTGATTGATGGCGAAGTCATTAAAGGTGAAAGCATTATCCAAGCTGATTGCAACTTTTCTCACGAATTTTGACAGTACGAACATTTCTCAGAGTATTTTTGACATTACCACCAACGAATTACACAAACAAATTACATGGAGTTTGTGTGTGTATGTCCGCTCGCTGTTAGCACCTTTCGGCTTCACCATGGCTATAGCATTGCCAGCACAATTCAAACAGTTATCAATCAGTTTGGTTATTAAGCCAGCGAGTAGCAAAGTATAAGTGTTATTGTGAAGTACTTTAATAAAGGCCATTATTCAATATTGGAGTTATTTATTCAACAGTTTAGTGATTTGGTTTGCTTTATTTGGCCCATTCGACCTATCAACCTTTCCCTTTGACTTTCGTGGTCTTTGTCGAGTCTTTTCCACCAGTACCCGATTACTGCTGAACCCTTTTTCCAAACTAAAGTTAAGTGGTATGTCCTGGTTCTTATAGCGCATAATTTTTCTCCGCATATCGATCCTGATGTCATGGTCAACCAAGAAGTCCACTCCCAATATGACTTCATCAACGATCTCCGCCACAACGAACTTGTGTAGAACCATGACTTTTCCAATTAATACCTCACATACCACTTCGCCTTGGACTTGATTATACTCGCCTGTGACCGTACGCAACCTTGCTCCAGGTAATGACTTTACTCTCCTGTAGACCAAATCAGATCGAATCAAGGAATGAGATGCCCCCGTATCTACAGTCAGTACACGCTCTTTACCATCCACATTCCCTCTGAGGGTAAGACTGCTTGATTTCCTTCCAATTTGCGACACAGATATCAGAGGACATTCAATAGCCGGGGCAAGGTTTCGTTCTTTACATCCGACACGCTCTTGCTCATTTCCGTCAGCTTTGCGTTTACGGCCACCCACATTGTTGGAACTATTAGGACCAAGATCGCAATGACGTGCAATGTGACCTGGGTTGCCGCACTTGAAACATTTAATAACTCCGGCATTCTTCTGTTGAGATCCCTTCAGTGCTTCCAAAATTGTGTCTACCCACTCTGGCCTTTCTACTTCCACACGGCATGCTTTGAAAACTGGCTTACACAGAAGCGACGCTGTTTCCTGAATCAGAGCATGCGATACCGTTTCAGCAAATGTTAGTTTTGGATTCGCATATGTAGCCCGCTTCGTTTCCACATCTCGTATGCCATTTATGAAACTCTGGATTTTTACCCTTTCAGTTTATTCCACGGGTGCGTCCGCATTTGCAAGATGAGCCAATCTTTCAATATCTGAAGCAAACTCCTGCAATGTCTCATTTGCTTTTTGGTAGAGGTTTTGCAACTCAATTTGGAATATCTGATTTCTATGCTCGCTTCCATAACGTCGTTCTACAGCAGCCATCAATGCTTTATAATTGTTCCGCTCTCCTTCGGGAATCGTCTGTAGAATTTCCGCTGTTGGCCCCTTCAATGCCACGAACAGTGCAGCAACTTTATCTTCCGCATTCCAGTTGTTCACTGCTGCGGTCTTCTCAAACTGTAGCTTAAAGACCTGGAAAGGAACAGAACCGTCAAAGGATGGTGTTTTTACCTTTGTATTGCTTGCTGAAACAGCTGGGCGATTTAATTGCAACGCTTGTATACGACCTCTCAAAGCATCCACCTCGGCTTCGATTTTTTCCTCAAACTGCGTTATTTTCTCGTCCATACGTGCTTCGAATTTTGATGATATACGCGCCTCTTGCGCTTCGAGTTGTACTGTTATGCGTGCCTCTTGTTCTTTCAATTGTGTCTCCATCTTTGATGTAATCTGTGTCGACATTTCTGCCATACGCGTTTCTTGTGCTTCAATCTTCGATGTAATCTGTGTCGACATTTCTGACACAGGCGTTTCTTGTGCTTCAATCTTCGATGTAATCTGTGTCGACATTTCTGACATACGCGTTTCTTGTGCTTCAATCTTGGATTTTATGCGTGTTTGCGATGACATTTCTGTTATACGTGCCTCTTGCGCTTCCAGTTGGGATGCCAATTGCGACGACATTGATGCTAGTGTCGATGTTTGTGCAGATATTGCAGCCAATATCATGTTCAAGTCTGTGCTGGTAACCGTCTGCGATGTTTCGTTTTTCTCTTCAATTTTTGTTGTTGTTTCGTCCCCATCAGGATAAAAGACAAACTCGTCCACATCAATTCCTTGCGACTCCATTACCTCTCGTAACCTTGCTTGAAGTTTTATTGCCGGTTGTATTTAATCCACGGTTCTCCAACTCCTTTTTCAGTTGCTGGATCTTCAATTCACTGAACTTTGCCATGTCCAAGTTGTATTCCCAATCTTCGGAATTTATTCAACAATTCCTCTTCTGACACCAATTGTAACGAATTTTCTGCAAATCCTCTTATTTGCAATCCTCTGCTAAGTTCGAATCACTAAACTGTTGAATAAATAACCCCAATATTGAATAATGGAAAAATGGCCTGTATTAAAGTACTTCACAATAACACTTATACTTTGCTACTCGCTGGCTTAATAACCAAACTGATTGATAACTCAAATGAAACTCTACTATTTGCCGCCTGATCGCGTGCTTAATCAAACTGATTGATAGCTCAACTCAAACTGAATTACCGCGCCTCTATATCTGTCGCCTTTTATACTCTTTGCTTTCCTCGTTTGCATTTTTCTAGAATCTACTAGCATTGTCCATGAGCTCTCAAACTTCTCAGCTATAACAAAAATTGCACAATTTTTATAGATCTTTTTAAACTTCTCAGATATATGCATGTGTTAGTGCATTGTCTCTCCGCTGCTCGTATCCGTACATGGTACATATATGTAGACTCAGTTATTGTTTCGTTTATGTAAATACATAATGATTGAATTATTGATGTGCATTCACGTCACTGCTTAGCATCGGCTTAGAGACGATAGCATCGCTCAGTGCTGCTAACATTCGTTACAGTATATATTGTTGTGTCAAAAAGCATAGAGATCGGTGATATATATAATATATATATGATGGTATATATAGTATATATATATTTTTTTTTGCAATTTCGGCCCCTTTTAACAGCTAGAAGCTTCAAATTTCACCAAATGCTTACGTATATAGCATATATTGTTGTCTGAAAAAATCATAGAGATCGGTGGTATATATATTATATACTTCATATCAGGGATGCACCTTAACGTTAAGCTAATCGTTTATCAAAAAATGTCCACCACTTCCGTTGAAACACTTCGAAATATTATCGATAAAGAAATTATCAAGATAAATTGTATCTCGTTTTCAACCGAAACGAAACGATGTTTGAATTGTGCTGGCAATGCTATAGCCATGGTGAAGCCGAAAGGTGCTAACAGCGAGCGGACATACACACACAAACTCCATGTAATTTGTTTGTGTAATTCGTTGGTGGTAATGTCAAAAATACTCTGAGAAATGTTCGTACTGTCAAAATTCGTGAGAAAAGTTGCAATCAGCTTGGCTAATGCTTTCACCTTTAATGACTCCGCCATCAATCAGCTTTGCCAGCATAGTTTGAAATTAATAAATCAACATAAACGATTTGATGTCGTTTTGATATGGCAGAAAACGAAGCAAAATCATTTCGTTAATTTGATGTTCTTAACGTTAATAAACGAAACGAAATGACTTTGTTTCGTTTATTAACGTTAATTATCGTAACGAAATGATATCGGATCGTTGGCTAAGCATGCCTGCTTCATATAAACTGTCACTTTTGCCCCTATTTTAGGCTAGAAGCTTCAAAATTCATCAAATTTCATCAAATAGTTAGGTTTACGTCATATATTGTTGAAATACGTGATTCGTAGTCATAATTTTTACATGCAGACCACAAAAAACGTGAAGCTTTGCATCCTCACACAAAGTACCTACCTATTTTTATACTCAGTTGAGCAGAGCTCACAGAGTATATTAACTTTGATTGGATAACGGTTGGTTTTACAGGTATAAAGGAATCGGGATAGATATAGACTTCCATATATCAAAATCGTCAGTATCGAAAAGAAATTCGATTGAGCCATGTCCGTCCATCCGTCCGTCTGTCCGTTAACACGATAACTTGAGTAAATTTTGAGTTATCTTGATGAAATTTGGTATGTAGGTTCCTGGGCACTCATCTCAGATCGCTATTTAAAATGAACGATATCGGACAATAACCACGCCTACTTTTTCGATATCGCAGTCGTTGAAGATATCATTATGAAATTTGGCAGGAACGTTACTCCTATTACTATATGTCTGCTTAATAAAAAGTAGCAAAATCGGAGAACGACAAAAACGAAAAAAAATTTTTTTTAATTCAAATTTTAAAAGAAAAGTTAATATCTTTACAGTATATAAGTAAATTATGTCAACATTCAACTCCAGTAATGATATGTTGCAACAAAAAACAAAAATAAAAAAAAATTTCAAAATGGGCGTGGCTCCGCCCTTTTTCATTTAATTTGTCTAGGATACTTTTAATGCCATAAGTCGAACAAAAATTTACCAATCCTTGTGAAATTTGGTAGAGGCTTAGATTCTAGGACGACAACTGTTTTCTGTGGAAAAGGGCGAAATCGGTTGAATCCACGCCCAGTTTTTATACACAGTCGACCGTCTGCCCTTCCGCTCGGCCGATAACGCGATAACTTGAGCAAAAATCGATATATCTTTACTAAACTCAGTTCACGTACTTATCTGAACTCACTTTGTATTGGTGTAAAAAATGGCCGAAATCCGAATATGACCACGCCCACTTTTTCGATATCGAAAATTACGAAAAATGAAAAAAATGCCATAATTATATACCAAATATGAAAAAAGGGATGAAACATGGTAATTGTATTGGTCTATTGACGCAAAATATAACTTTAGAAAAAAACTTGGTAAAATGGGTGTGACACCTACCATATTAAGTAGAAGAAAATGAAAAAGTTTTGCAGGGCGAATTCAAAAGCCCTTGGAATCTTGGAAGGAATACTGTTCGTGGTATTACATATATAAATAAATTAGCGGTACCCGACAGATGATGTTCTGGATCACCCTGGTCCACATTTTGGTCAATATCTCGAAAACGCCTTCACATATACAACTAAGGGCCACTCCCTTTTAAAACCCTCATTAATACTTTTAATTTGATACCCATATCGTAAAAAACACATTCTAGAGTCACCCCTGGTCCGCGTTTATGGCGATATCTCGAAAAGGCGTCCACATATAGAACTAAAGCCCACTCCCTTTTAAAATAATTAACACCTTTAATTTGATACCCATATCGTACAAAAAAAATTTTAGAGTCACCCCTGGCACACTTTTATGGCGATATCACGGAAAGGCGTCCACCTATAGAACTAAGGCCCACGCCCCTTTAAAATACTCATTAACACCTTTCATTTGGTGCCCATATTTTTCAAACGCATTCTAGAGTCACCCTTGGTCCACGTTTATGGCGATATCCCGAAAAGGCGTCCACCCATAGAAATAAGGCCCAATACCTTTTAAAATATTTATTAATACCTTTCGTTTGATACCCATATTGTACAAACACATTCCAGGGTTACCCTAGGTTCTTTTTACAACATGGTGATTTTCCCTTACTTTGTTTCCACAGCTCTCAACTGAGTATGTAATATTCGGTTACACCCGAACTTAGCCTTCCTTACTTGTTTATTTTATATTTATCTTAAAAATCGTTTAGATATGTTCAAATTTCACCAAATGCTTACGTGTATAGCATATATTTTTGTCTGAAAAATCATAGTATATATCTCATACAACCGATTGTTCAGATTAGAAACTTTGCGCAATTTCTTCCCCATTTTAATAGCTAGAAGCTTCAAATTTCAACAAATGCTTACGCGTATAGCGTATATTGTTGTCTGAGAAAATCATTGAGATCGGTGGTATATATAGTATATATCTCATACAACTGATTGTTCAGATAAGAAACTTTGCGAAATTTCTGCCCCATTTTAACAGCTAGAAGCTTCAAATTTCACCAAATGCTTACGTATATAGCATATATTGTTGTCTGAACCGGTGGTATATATAGTATATATCTCATACAACCGATTGTTCAGATTAGAAACTTTGCGCAATTTCTTCCCCATTTTAATAGCTAGAAGCTTCAAATTTCAACAAATGCTTGCGCGTATAGTGTATATTGTTGTCTGAGAAAATCATTGATATCGGTGGTATATATAGTATATATCTCATACAACTGATTGTTCAGATAAGAAACTTTGCACAATTTTTTCCCCATTTTAATAGCTAGAAGCTTCAAATTTCAACAAATGCTTACGCGTATAGCGTATATTGTTGTCTGAGAAAAGCATTGAGATCGGTGGTATATATAGTATATATCTCATACAACTGATTGTTCAGATAAGAAACTTTGCCAAATTTCTGCCCCATTTTAACAGCTAGAAGCTTCAAATTTCACCAAATGCTTACGTATATAGCGTATATTGTTGTCTGAGAAATTCATAGAGATCGGTGGTATATATAGTATATATCTCATACAACTTATTGTTCAGATAAGAAACTTTGCGAAATTTCTGCCCCATTTTAACAGCTGGAAGCTTCAAATTTCACCAAATGCTTACGTATATAGCGTATATTGTTGTCTGAGAAAATCATAGAGATCGGTGGTATATATATTATATACCCCATATAAACTGTAATTTTAACCCTTTTTTACGGCTAGAAGCTTCAAAATTCATCAAATTTCATCAAATAGTTGCGTTTACGTCATATAATGTTGAAATACGTGATTCGTAGTCATACTTTTTACACGCAGACCACAAAAAACCTGAAACTTTGCATCCTCACACAAAGTACCTACCTCTTTTTATACTCAGTTGAGCAGAGCTCACAGAGTATATTAACTTTGATTGGATAACGGTTGGTTGTACAGGTATAAAGGAATCGAGATAGATATAGAGTTCCATATATCAAAAATCATCAGTATCGAAAAATAATTCGATTGAGCCATGTCCGTCCCTCCGTCTGTCCGTTAACACGATAACTTGAGTAAATTTTGAGGTATCTTGATGAAATTTGGTATGTAGGTTTCTGGGCGCTCATCTCAGATCGCTTTTTAAAATGAACGATATCGGACTATAACCACGCCCACTTTTTCGATATCGAAAATTTCGAAAAATCGAAAAAGTGCGATAATTCATTACCAAAGACAGATAAAGCGATGAAACTTCGTAGGTGGGTTGAACTTATGACGAAGAATAGAAAATTAGTAAAATTTTGGACAATGGGCGTGGCACCGCCCACTTTTAAAAGAAGGTAATTTAGAAGTTTTGCAAGCTGTAATTTGGCAGTCGCTGAAGATATCATGATGAAATTTGGCAGGAACGTTACTCTTATTACTATATGTATGCTTAATAAAAATTAGCAAAATCGGAGAACGACCACGCCCACTTTTTAAAAAAAAAATTTTAAGTCAAATTTTAAAGAAATGTTAATATCTTTACAGTATATAAGTAAATTATGTCAACATTCAACTCCAGTAATGATATGGTGCAACAAAATACAAAAATAAAAGGAATTTTCAAAATGGGCGTGGCTCCGCCCTTTTTCATTTAATTTGTCTAGGATACTTTTAATGCCATAAGTCGAACAAAAATTGACCAATCCTTGTGAAAAATGGTAGGGGGTTTAGATTCTAGGACGGTAACTTTTTTCTGTGAAAATCGGTTGAAGCCACGCCCAGTTGTTATATACAGTCGACCGTCTGTCCTTCCGCTCGTCCGCTAACACGATAACTTGAGCAAAAATCGATATATCTTTACTAAACTCAGTTCACGTACTTATCTGAACTCACTTTGTACTGGTGTAAAAAATGGCTGAAATCCGACTATGACCACGCCCTCTTTTTCGATATCGAAAATTACGAAAAATAAAAAAAATGCCATAATTATATACCAAATACGAAAAAAGGAATGAAACATGGTAACTGTATTTGTCTATTGACGCAAAATATAACTTTAGAAAAAAACTTGGTAAAATGGGTCTGCCACCAACCATATTAAGTAGAAGAAAATGAAAAAGTTTTGCAAGGCGAAATCAAAAGCCCTTGGAATCTTGGAAGGAATACTGTTCGTGGTATTACATATATAAATAAATTAGCGGTACCCGACAGATTATGTTCTGTATCACCCTGGTCCACATTTTGGTCGATATCTCGAAAACGCCCTCACATATACAACTAAGGGCCACTCCCTTTTAAAACCCTCACTAATACCTTTAATTTGATACCCATATCGTACAAACACATTCTAGAGTCACCCCTGGTCCACGTTTATGGCGATATCTCGAAAAGGCGTCCACATATAGAACTAAAGCCCACTCCCTTTTAAAATACTCATTACCACTTTTCATTTGATACCCATATCGTACAAAAAAAAATTTTAGAGTCACCCCTGGCCCACCTTTATGGCGATATCACGAAAAGGCGTCCACCTATAGAACTAAGGCCCACGCCCTTTTAAAATACTCATTAACACCTTTCATTTTATGCCCATATTGTACAAACGCATTCTAGAGTCACCCTTGGTCCACGTTTATGGCGATATCCCGAAAAGGCGTCCACCCATAGAAATAAGGCCCAATACCTTTTAAAATATTTATTAATACCTTTCGTTTGATACCCATATTGTACAAACGCATTTTAGAGTCAACCCTGCTCCACCTTTATAACGATATTCCGAAAAGGCATCCACCTATAGCATTAAGGCCCACTCCCTTTTAAAATATTCATTAACACCTTTCATTTGATACCCATATAGTACAAACAAATTCTAGAGTCACCCCTGGTTCACCTTTATGGCGATATATCGAAAAGGCGTCCACCTATAGAACTAAGGCCCACGCCCTTTTAAAATACTCATTAACACCTTTCATTTGATACCCATATAGTACAAACAAATTCTAGAGTCACCCCTGGTCCACCTTTATGGTGAAGTCTCGAAAAGGTGTCCACCTATAGAACTTAGGCCCACGCCCTTTTAAAATACTCATTAATACCTTTCATTTGATACCCATATCGTACAAACAAATTCTAGAGTCACCCCTGGTCCACCTTTTTGGCGATATCTCGAAAAGGCGTCCACCTATAGAACCAAGGCCCACGCCCTTTTAAAATACTCAATAACACCTTTCATTTGATACCTATATTGTACAAACGCATTCTAGAGTCACCCCTGGTCCACGTTTATGGCGATATCCCGAAAAGGCGTCCACCCATAGAAATAAGGCCCAATACCTTTTAAAATATTTATTAATACCTTTCGTTTGATACCCATATTGTACAAACGCATTTTAGAGTCAACCCTGCTCCACCTTTATAACGATATTCCGAAAAGGCATCCACCTATAGCATTAAGGCCCACTCCCTTTTAAAATATTCATTAACACCTTTCATTTGATACCCATATAGTACAAACAAATTCTAGAGTCACCCCTGGTTCACCTTTATGGCGATATATCGAAAAGGCGTCCACCTATAGAACTAAGGCCCACGCCCTTTTAAAATACTCATTAACACCTTTCATTTGATACCCATATAGTACAAACAAATTCTAGAGTCACCCCTGGTCCACCTTTATGGTGAAGTCTCGAAAAGGTGTCCACCTATAGAACTTAGGCCCACGCCCTTTTAAAATACTCATTAACACCTTTCATTTGATACCCATATAGTACAAACAAATTCTAGAGTCACCCCTGGTTCACCTTTATGGCGATATATCGAAAAGGCGTCCACCTATAGAACTAAGGCCCACGCCCTTTTAAAATACTCATTAACACCTTTCATTTGATACCCATATAGTACAAACAAATTCTAGAGTCACCCCTGGTCCACCTTTATGGTGAAGTCTCGAAAAGGTGTCCACCTATAGAACTAAGGCCTACTCCCTTTTAAAGTACTTATTAACACCTTTCGTTCGATACCCATATTGTACTACCGCATTCTAGAGTCAACCCTGCTCCACCTTTATAACGATATTCCGAAAAGGCCTCCGCCTATAGAATTAAGGCCCACTCCCTTTTAAAATACTCATTAACACCTTTCATTTGATACCCATATTGTACAAACAAATTCTAGAGTCACCCCTGGTTCACCTCTATGGCGATATATCGAAAAGGCGTCCACCTATAGAACTGAGGCCCACGCCCTTTTAAAATACTAATTAACACCTTTCATTTGATACCCATATCGTACATACAAATTCTAGAGTCACCCCTGGTCCATCTTTATGGCGATATCTCGAAAAGACGTCCTCCTATTGAACACGCCCTTTTAAAATACTCATTAATACCATTCATTTGATACCCATATCGTACAAACAAATTTTAGAGTCACCCCTGGTCCACCTTTATGGCGATATCTCGAAAAGGCGTCCACTTATAGAACTTAGCCCCACTCTCTTTTAAAATTATCAATAACACAATTCATTTGATACCCATATCGGACTAACAAATTATAGAGTCAGGCCTGGTCCACCTTTATGGCGATATCCCTAAATGGCGTCCATTTATAGAATAATGGCCCACTCTCTCTTAAAAAACTCTTTAATACCTCCCATTTGATACACATGTCATACAAACACATTCCAGGGTTACCCTAGGTTCTTTTTACTACATGGTGCTTTTCCCTTATTTTGTCTCCACAGCTCTCAACTGAGTATGTAATGTTCGGTTACACCTTAGCCTTCCTTACTTGTTTATTTTATATTTATCTTAAAAATCGTTTAGGTATGTAGATCTGTTCACTATATATTTCTTATCTTATACATCCTATTATTCGGAGATTACGAACGGGATAAGATTATTGTTCAGACCCATTCATGTAAGGTATGAAGTCTTCGGCACAGCCGAAGACAGTCCCGTTCTTACTTGTTTATTTTATAGTTATCTTAAAAATCGTTTAGATATGTTCAAATTTCACCAAATGCTTACGTGTATAGCATATATTGTTGTCTGAAAAAATCATAGAGACCGGTGGTATATATAGTATATATCTCATACAACCGATTGTTCAGATAAGAAACTTTGCGCACTTTCTTCCCCATTTTAACAGCTAGAAGCTTCATATTTCACCGAATGCCTACGTATATGGCATATATTGTTGTCTGAAAAAATCATAGAGATCGGTTGTATATATAGTATATATCCCATTCAACCGATTTTTCAGATAAGAAACTTTTCGCAATTTCTACCCCATTTTAACGGCTATAAGCTTCAAATTTCACCGATTGCTTACGTATATAGTATATATTGTTGTGCCAAAAGATCATAGAGATCGGTGATATATATAATATATATATGATGTTATATATAGTATATGTATAGTATATATATTTTTTTCCCGATTTCGGCCCCATTTTAACAGCTAGAAGCTTTAAATTTCACCAAATGCTTACGTATATAGCATATATTGATGTCTGAAAAAATCATTGAGATCGGTGGTATATATATTATATACTTCATATAAACTGTCATTTTTGCCCCTTTTTTACGGCTAGAAGCTTCAAAATTCATCAAATTTCATCAAATAGTTACGTTTACGTCATATATTTTTAAAATACGTGATTCGTAGTCATAGCTTTTACATGCAGACCACAAAAAACGTGAAGCTTTGCATCCTCACACAAAGTACCTATCAATTTTTATAACTTTCATAAAAATGAAATGTTATATTAATTTCGTCACGAAACTCAAAATTGTAAGTCCTTAAAGGAAAATAGATAGACCCACCATTAAGTATACCGAAATAATCAGGATGAAGAGCTGAGTGGATTTAGCCATGTCCGTCTGTCCGTCTGTCAGTTTGTATGCAAACTAGTCTCTCAATTTTAGAGATATCTTGACAAAATTTGGTGAGCGGGTGTATTTGGGTGTCCAATTAGACATTTGTCGGAACCGGCCGTATCGGACCACTATAGCATATATCCTCTATACAACCGATTTTTCAGAAAAAGAGGATTTTTGTCATATCTTACTCAATTTAATAGATTGAAGCTTCAAACTTCACCACATAATTTCTTATATTGCACATATTGTTGCCTGAAAAAATTGATGAGATCTGTCGTATATATAGTATATATCCCCCACTACCGATTGTTCAGATAAGAAACTTTTCGTAATTACTGCCCTATTTTAAGAGCTGGAGGCTTCAAATTTCAACGAATTCTTACGTATATAGCAGATATTGTTGTCTGAAAAAATCATAAAGATCGGTGGTATATATAGTATATATATATAGTATATATATATATTTTCGCAATTTTAGCCCCATTTTAACAGCTAGAAGCTTCAAATTTCACCGAATGCTTACGTATATAGCACATATTGTTGTCTGAAAAAACATAGAGATCGGTTGTATATATAGTATATATCTCATACAACCGATTGTTCAGATAAGAAACTTTTCGTAATTTCTACCCCATTCTAACAGCTATAAGCTTCAAATTTCACCGATTGCTTACGTATATAGTATATATTATTGTGCCAAAAAATCATAGAGATCGGTGATATATACAATATATATATGATGGTATATATAGTATATATATATTGTATATATATTGTAACGAATTTACTGCAAATCCTCTTATTTGCCCTTTTGCTAGGTTCGTATCGCTAAACTGTTGAATAAATAACTCCAATATTGAATAATGGAAAAATGGCCTTTATTAAAATACTTCGCAATAACACTCAAACTGTGCAACGAGTAGCTTAATAACCAAATTCATAACTTAAATGAAACTCTACTATTCAAAATAATACTGCTATTTCTCGCTAGATATCGTCTTAGTCGTAACTGCTTGACAACTCAAATCAAACTGAATTCCAGCGCCTCTACATCTGTCGCCTTTTATACTCTTTGACTTTAACATTAGCATCTTCTAGTCGCTTCCAGAATCTACTAGTCCATTAGCTCTCAAACATCTCAGCTGTAACTAAAATTGTACGATTTTATAGCTTCTCTCATACCCCATGCTTGTATGTGTGAGCGACACTTCCACTATTATAATTGCCTACATTTAGGAGCATCTCAAATAAGATGTCTGCATATGGTTGTGCCTTGCTTCTCAGCTGCGTGTACCTACATATGTGTAGACATAATGATTGAATTATTTTTGTGAATGTTTGTAGTTTACAGTCTCTCGCGCACACATAGGCGTATAAGTAAATGCATCTGTGTGTGACATCTCTCGGCTACCTTATATATGTGTATACATGATTTGATTATTGCCGTAAATACTGCTTAGCATGGCCTTAGCATCGCCTTAGTGATGGTATAGCTTAGTGATGCTAATATCCGTGACACTGCCCTCCACCTAAGTCTGATCGTCCCGATCAGACAAATCTCCCGATCTAAACGCCGCTAGCATCTCCAAATGTACCACTCTTCTAATCCGTGGTTTCCCAGTGGTTTGTATGCGGTAGATGGTATCACTGATCATCTTCTCAACTTTGTACGGGCCTTCCCAACTGCACCGAAATTTGGCTGGAACACCTTTCCGCCGGTGAGGGTTGTTTAACAGTACCAAATCTCCCGCCAAGAAACCTTCCGAATTAAAGTTCTTGTCATGCCAGTGTTTCATCTTACTACTCATTACCCTGGGCCGTTCCTTCACACTCTGTTGTTTGGTAAATGAACCACTTCGTAGAGCTTGCGCTGGACGGATTTGCTTTGCATAATCGGTATCGTTTCCACATTTCACAACAGTAGTGCGCTCCGGCTTAAAACTACCCTCGCATTCTTTCTAGGAAATTCGTTGCTTCGTTTTCCTGCGTCTTTTAGGTTTTGTCAATGTCAGTGTTTCTCTCGCAGGTACTTTTGGTTTGCTTTATTTGGCCCATTCGACCTATTAACTTTTGCCTTTGACTTCCGTGGTTTATGTCGAGTCTTCTCCACCAGTACCCGATTACTGCTGAACCCTTTTTCTAAACTAAAGTTAAGTGGTATGTCCTGGTTCTTATAGCGCATAATTTTTCTCCGCATATCGATCCTGATGTCATGGTCAACCAAGAAGTCCACTCCCAATATGACTTCATCAACGATCTCCGCCACAACGAATTTGTGTAGAATCATGACTTTTCCAATTAATACCTCACATACCACTTCGCCTTGGACTTGATTATACTCGCCTGTGACCGTACGCAACCTTGCTCCAGGTAATGACTTTACACTCCTGTAGACCAAATCAGATCGAATCAAGGAATGAGATGCCCCCTTATCTACAGTCAGTACACGCTCTTTACCATCCACATTCCCACTGATGGTAAGACTGCTTGATTTCCTTCCAATCTGCGACACAGATATCATAGGACATTCAATAGCCGGGGCAAGTTTTCGTTCTTTATATCCGACACGCTCTTGCTCATTTCCGCCAGCTTTGCGTTTACGGCCACCCCCATTGTTGGAACTATTAGGACCAATATCGCAATGACGTGCAATGTGACCTGGGTTGCCGCACTTGAAACATTTAATAACTCTGGCATTCTTCTGTTGAAATCCCTTCAGTGCTTCCAAAATTGTGTCTACCCACTCTGGCCTTTCTACTTCCACACGGCGTGCTTTGAAAACTGGCTTACACAGAAGCGCCGCTGTTTCCTGAATCAGAGCATGCGATACCGTTTCAGCAAATGTTAGTTTTGGATTCGCATATGTAGCCCGCTTCGTTTCCATATCTCGCATGCCATTTATAAAGCTCTGAATTTTTACCCTCTCGGTGTACTCCACGGGTGCGTCCGCATTCGCTAAATATGCTAGCCTTTCAATATCCGGCGCAAACTCTTGCAATATTTCACCAGGCCTATGGAAGCGGTTCAGCAACTCCATTTGGTATATCTGTCTCCTATGCTCAGTTCCGTATCGTCTCTCTAGAGCGCCCATCAATGCTTCATAAAAGTTCCGTTCTCCTTCGGGAATCGTCTGTAGGATTTCGGCTGCGGGCCCTTTCAATGCCACGAGCAGAACTGCAACTTTATCTTCAGCATTCCAGTTTTTCACTGCTGCGATCTTCTCAAATTGTAGCTTAAACACCTGGAAAAGAACAGAGCCGTCAAAAGATGGAGTTTTTACCTTCGTATTGCTTGCTGAAACAGATGGGCGATTTAGTTGTAACTGCTCCATACGACCCTTCAAATCATCGACTTCTGCCCGAAATTGAGCAATTTTTGCATCCTGCGCTTCCAGCTTTGATGTTACCCTTGCTTCTTGTACTTCTAACTGTGAAGACATTTGTGCCACCTGCAATGATAAGCGCTCCTCTTGTTCTTCCATCTTGGATGTTATGCGTGTCTCCTGCCATTCCAGTTGGGATGCCATATATGTCTTCTGTTCTTCCAGTTGAGTTTCCATCTTGGATGTAATCTGTGTCGACATTTCTGACATGCGCGTTTCTTGTGCTTCAATCTTCGATGTAATATGTGTCGACATTTCTGACGTCTGCGACGACATTGATGTTGCTGTCGATGTTTGTGCAGATATTGCAGCCAAAATTATGTTCAAGTCTGTGCTCGTAACTGTCTGCGATGTTTCGTTTTTCTCTTCAATTTTTGTTGTTGTCTCGTCCCCATCAGGATAAAAGACATACTCGTCCACATCAATTCCTTCTGCTTCCATTGGCTCTCGTAGCCGTGCCTGAAGTTCGAGTTTAACGCCGCTTGTATTCAATCCACGGCTCTCCAACTTCTTCTTCAGTTGCTGGATCTTCAATTCACTGAACTTTGCCATGTCGTTGTTGTCCTCTGGAATTTATTCAACAATTCCTCTTCTGACACCAATTGTAACGAATTTACTGCAAATCCTCTTTTTTGCCCTTTTGCTAGGTTCGTATTGCTAAACTGTTGAATAAATAACTCCAATATTGAATAATGGAAAAATGGCCTTTATTAAAATACTTCACAATAACACCCAAATTGTGCAACGAATAGCTTAATAACCAAACTGATAGCTTAAATGAAACTCTAATTTTCAAAATAATACTACTATTGCTCGCTAGATATCGTCTTAGTCGTAACTGCTTGACAACTCAAATCAATATGAATTCCAGCTCCTCTACATCTGTCGCCTTTTATACTCTTTGACTTTAACATTCGCATCTTCTATTCGCTTCCAGAATCGACTAGTCCATTAGCTCTCAAACATCTCAGCTGTAACTAAAATTGCACGATTTTATAGCTTCTCGCATACCCCATGCTTGTATGTGTGAGTGACACTTCCACAATTATAATTGCCTACATTTAGGAGCATCTCAAATAAGATGTCTGCATATGGTTGTGCCTTGCTTCTCAGCTGCGTGTACCTACATATGCGTAGACATAATGATTGAATTATTGATGTTAATGTTTGTAGTTTACAGTCCCTCGCGCACACATAGGCGTTTAAGTAAATGCATCTGTGTGTGACATCTCTCGGCTGCCTTATATATGTGTATACATGATTTGATTATTGACGTAAATACTGCTTAGCATGGCCTTAGCATCGCCTTAGTGATGGTATAGCTTAGTGATGCTAATATCCGTGACAATATATATATTTTTGCGTTTTCGGCCCCATTTTAACAGCTAAAAGCTTCAAATTTCACCAAACGCTGACGTGTATAGCATATATTGATGTCTGAAAAAATCATTGAGATCGGTGGTATACATAGTATATATCTCATACAACCGATTGTTCAGATAAGAAACTTTGCGCAATTTCTGCCCCGTTTTAACAGCTAGAAGCTTCATATTTCACCAAATGCTTACGTATATAGCATGTATTGTTGTCTGAAAAAATCATAGAGATCAGTGGCATATATATTATATACTTCATTTAAACTGTCATTTTTGCCCCTTTTTTAAAGCTAGAAGTTTCAAAATTCATCAAATTTCATCAAATAGCTATGTTTACATCATATATTTTTGAAATACGTGATTCGTAGTCATAGTTTTTACATGCAGACCACAAAAAACGTGAAGCTTTGCATCCTCACACAAAGTACCTACCTATTTTTATAACTTTCATGAAAATGAAATGGTATATTAATTTCGTCACGAAACCCAAAATTGTAAGTCCTTAAAGGAAAATAGATAGACCCACCATTAGGTATATCGAAATAATCAGGATGAAGAGCTGAGTTGATTTAGCCATGTCCTTCTGTCTGTCTGTCTGTTTGTATGCAAAATAGTCCCTCAATTTTTGAGATATCTTGATAAAATTTGGTGAGCGGGCGTATTTGGGTATCCGATAAGACATTTGCCGGAACCGGCCGGATCGGACCACTATAGCATATATCCTCCATTCAACCGATTTTTCAGAAAAAGAGGATTTTTGTCATATCTTACTCAATTTAACAGATTGAAGCTTCAAACTTCACCATATAATTTCGTATATTGCACGTATTGTTGCCTGAAAAAATTGATGAGATCGGTCGTATATATAGTATACATCCCCCACAACCGATTGTTCAGATAAGAAACTTTTCGTAATTACTGCCCTATTTTAAGAGCTAGAGGCTTCAAATTTCAACGAATGCTTACGCATATAGCATATATTGTTGTCTAAAAAAATCATAAAGATCTGTGGTATATATAGTATATATATGGTGGTATATATAGTATATATTTATGGTATATATATATATATTTTCGCAATTTTAGTCCCATTTTAACAGCTAGAAGCTTCAAATTTCACCGAATGCTTACGCATATGGCACATATTGTTGTCTGAAAAAATCATAGAGATCGGTTGTATATATAGTATATATCTCAAACAACCGATTGTTCAGATAAGAAACTTTTCGCAATTTCTACCCCATTTTAAGAGCTATAAGTTTCAAATTTGACCGATTGCTTACGTATATAGTATATATTGTTGAGTCAAAAAATCATGGAGATCGGTGATATATATAATATATATATGATGGTATATATAGTATATATATATAGTATATATATATATTTTCGCAATTTTAGCCCCATTTTAACAGCTATAAGCTTCAAATTTCACCGAATGCTTACGCATATGGCACATATTGTTGTCTGAAAAAATCATAGCGATCGGTTGTATATATAGTATATATCTCATACAACTGATTGTTCAGATAAGAAACTTTTCACAATTTCTACCCCATTCTAACAGATTTAAGCTTCAAATTTCACCGATTGCTTACGAATATAGTATATATTGTTGTGTCAAAAAATCATAGAGATCGGTGATATATATAATATATATATGATGGTATATATAGTATACTAGCCTTTACCCGCGGCCCCGTCCGCAAGGAGAAATTTGAATATATGGGCTATTCGCGTTAGCCTGCGTATCAAGTTATCTGTTTAAAATTTTTTTTTCTTTTATTTTTGTAATTGAGTAAAAAAAAGAACTAAATGAGCCGATAACCTGATAGGATCCCCAATGATACTGAAATTATCCAGAAAAAGCTACGAAATGACCCCCATGCTATCGTGGGCGGATCCCGAAAACCATTCAGAAATGCCCCGAAAGCGTCTCCAAAAGCTCCCGGAATAGTCCCAAAAAAACCCGAAATGACAACGACACGATTCTAGACGTATCCAGAGAACCACACAGAAATGATCCCTGAAGGTGTTCCAAAATGATCCCGAAAAGGTTCCGAAAAGAGCCTGACGGGCTCCCGGGCGGATCTCAAAAACCATCCAGAAAATATCCAGGAAGGGTCCCTAAATTATCCCGACATACTCCAGAAAAAGTTCCGAAATGGCTCCGAGGGATCCACGACGGATCGCGAAAACCATACAGTCATGATTCAGGAAGGATCCCAAAATGATCCCGAAATAGTCCGGAAATGACCCAGATGGGATCCCGCACAGATCCAGAAATGATCCCGGAAAGGTCCAAAAACTATCCCGGAAAAGTACCAAAAAATCCCGAAATGGCTCCTACGGCATCCCGGACAGATCCAGAAATGATCTCGGAAGGGTACCCAAATGATCCCAAAATGGTCCCGAAATGAACCTGATGAATCCGGCAAACCATCAAGAAATTATGCCGGAAGGGTCCCCAAATGATCCCGAAAAACTCCCGCAATGATTCCGACGGGATCCTGAACGGATACCGAAAACCATCCAGAAGTGATGCCGGAAAGGTCCTCAAATGATCACCTAATACCAAAATGACCCTGACGGCATCCCCGTCTGATCCCGAAATCCATCCAGAAATGATTTTGGGAAGGTCTCAAAATGATCCCGAAATAGTCTCAGAAAAGTCAAGAAATTACCCTGACGGGATCCCGGACGGATTCGAGAAAAAGTCCCGAAATGACCCCGAAAGGATCCCGGACGGATCCCGAAAACCATCAAGAAATGATGCCGGAAGGTACCCCAAATGATCCCGAAATAGTCCCGGAATGACACCGACGGGATTCCGGACGGATACCGAAAACTATCCAGAAATGATGCCGGAAAGGTCTTCAAATGATCCCCTAATATTCCCGAAATGACCCTGACGGGATCCCGGACGGATTCCGCAAACCATCCAGAAATGATGCCGAATGGGTGCCCAAATGATACCGTATTAGTCGAGAAAAAGTCCCGAAATGACCCCGAAGGGTTCCCGGACGGATCCCGAAAATCATTCAGAAATGATGGTGGAAGGGACCCCAAATGATCCCGAAAAAGTCCCGAAATGACCCCGACGGGATCCCGGACGGATCCCGAAAACCATCCAGAAATGATGGTGGCAGGGACCCCAAATGATCCCGGAAAAGTCCCCAAATGACCCCGACGGGAGCCCGGACGGATCCCGAAAACCATCCAGAAATGATGCTGAAAGGATCCCAAATGATCCCAAAAAAGTCCACCCCGACGGGATCCCGGACGGATCCCGAAAACCATCTAGAAATGAGGGTGGAAGGGGCCCCAAATGATCCCGAAGAAGTCCCGAAATGACCCTGACGGGATCCCGGACGGATCCCGCAAACCATCCAGAAATGATGCCGAAAGGCTCCCCAAATGATCCCGTATTAGTCCCAAAAAAGTCCCGAAATGACCCCGAAGGGATCCCGAACGGATACCGAAAACCATCTAGAAATGATGCCGGAAGGTACCCCAAATGATCCCGAAATAGTCCCGAAATGACAGCGACGGGATCCTGGACGGATACCGAAAACTATCCTCAAAATGATGCCGCAAAGGTCCTCAAATGATCCCCTAATATTCCCGAAATGACCCTGACGGGATCCCGGACGGATTCCGCAAAACATCCAGAAATGATGCCGAATGGGTCCCCAAATGATCCCATATTAGTCGAGAAAAAGTCCCGAAATGACCCCGAAGGAATCCCGGACGGATCCCAAAAACCATCCAGAAATGATGCCGAATGGGTCCCCAAATGATCACGTATTAGTCGAGAAAAAGTCCCGAAATGACCCCGAAGGGATCCCGGACGGATCCCGAAAACCATCCAGAAATGATGGTGGAAGGGACCCCAAATGATCCCGAACACTCCCGAAATGAACCCGACGGGATCCTGGACGGATCCCGAAAACCATCCAGAAATGATGGTGGAAGGGACCCCAAATGATCCCGAAAAAGTCCCGAAATGACCCCGACGGGAGCCCGGACGGATCCCGAAAACCATCCAGAAATGATGCTGAAAGGATACCAAATGATCCCGAAAAAGTCCCGAAATGATCCCGACGGGATCCCGGACGGATCGCGAAAACCATCTAGAAATGATGGTGGAAGGGACCCCAAATGATCTCGAAAGAGTCCCGAAATAACCCTGACGGGATCCCGGACGGATCCCGCAAACCGTCCAGAAATGATGCCGAATGGGTCCCCAAATGATCCTGTATTAGTCGAGAAAAAGTCCCGAAATGACCCCGAAGGAATCCCGGACGGATCCCAAAAACCATCCAGAAATGATGCCGGAAGAGATCCCAAATGATCCCGAAAAAGTCCCGCAATTATTCCGACGGGATCCTGAACGGATACCGAAAACCATCCAGAAGTGATGCCGGAAAGATCCTCAAATGATCACCTAATAGTCCCAAAATGACCCTGACGGCATCCCGGACAGATCCAGAAATGATCTTAGGAAGGTCCCAAAATGATCCCGAAATAGTCTCGGAAAAGTCCAGAAATTACCCTGACGGGTTCCCGGACGAATCCTGAAAGCCATCCTTAAATGATCCCGAAAAAGTCCCGAAATGACCCTGACGGGATCCCGAAAGGATTCCGAAGACTATCCAGAAATGATTCCGGAAAGCTCCTTAAATGATCCCCTAATAGTCCCGAAATGACCGTGAGGGGATCCCGAACGGATCCCTACAACTATACAGAAATGATGCCGAAAGGGTACGCAAATGATCCCGTATTAGTCGAGAAAAATTCCCGAAATGACCCCGACGGGATCCCGGACGAATCCCAAAAACCATCCAGAAATGATGCCGGTAGGTATCCCAAATAATCCCGAAATAGTTCCGAAATGACCTCTTCGGCATCCCGGACGGATCCCGAAAATTATCCAGAAATGATGCCGGAAAGGTCCCCAAATGATCCCCTAATTGTCCCGAAATTACCCCGACGAGATCCCGGACGCATCCCGAAAACCATCCAGAAATGATGCCGAAAGGGTCCCCAAATGATCCCGTATTAGTCGCGAAAAAGTTCCGAAATGACCCCGAATCCCGAATACCATCCAGAAATGATGCCTAAAGGGTCCCAAAATAACCCCGAAAAAGTCACGTAATGATCCCGGAAACTATCAAGAATTTATCTCTCGAAGGTACACAAATGATCCCGAAAGTACCCCGACGGGATCCCGGACGGATCCAGAAAACCATCCAGAAATGATGCCGGATGGGTCCCCAAATGATCTCAAAATAGTTCCGAAATGATTCCGGAATAGTCCCGAAAATGTTCCAAAATAACCCCGACGGACCCCGGACGGATCCAGAAAACCATCCAGAAATGATGCCGGAAGGGTCCCCAAATGATCGCGAAATAGTCCCGGATTGATTCCGGAATAGTCCTGAAAATGTCCCAAAATAACCCCGACGGGATCCGGGACGGATCCCGAAAACTATACAGAAAAGATCCCGGAAGGGTCCCCAAATGATCCCGAAAAAGTCTCGAAATGACCCTGACGGGATCCCGGACGGATTCGAGAAAAAGTCACGAAATGACCCCGAAAGGATCCCGGACGGATCCCGAAAACCATCTAGAAATGATGCCGGAAGGTACCCCAAATGATCCCGAAATAGTCCCGGAATGACACCGACGGGATCCCGGAGGTATACCGAAAACTATCCAGAAATGATGCCGGAAAGGTCTTCAAATGATCCCCTAATATTCCCGAAATGACCCTGACGGGATCCCGGACGGATCCCGCAAACCATCCAGAAATGATGCCGAATGGGTGCCCAAATGATACCGTATTAGTCGAGAAAAAGTCCCGAAATGACCCCGAAGGGTTCCCGGACGGATCCCGAAAACCATTCAGAAATGATGGTGGAAGGGACCCCAAATGATCCCGAAAAAGTCCCGAAATGACCCCGACGGGATCCCGGACGGATACCGAAAACCATCCAGAAATGATGGTAGAAGGGACCCCAAATGATCCCGGAAAAGTCCCCAAATGACCCCGAAGGGATCCCGAACGGATACCGAAAACCATCTAGAAATGATGCCGGAAGGTACCCCAAATGATCCCGAAATAGTCCCGAAATGACACCGACGGGATCCCGGACGGATACCGAAAACTATCCTCAAAATGATGCCGCAAAGGTCCTCAAATGATCCCCTAATATTCCCGAAATGACCCTGACGGGATCCCGGACGTATCCCGCAAAACATCCAGAAATGATGCCGAATGGGTCCCCAAATGATCCCATATTAGTCGAAAAAAAGTCCCGAAATGAACCCGAAGGGATCCCGGACGGATCCCGAAAACTATCCAGAAATGATGGTGAAAGGGACCCCAAATGATCCCGAAAAACTCCCGAAATGACCCCGACGGGATCCCGGACGGATCCCGAAAACCATCCAGAAATGATGGTGGAAGGGACCCCAAATGATCCCGAAAAAGTCCCGAAATGACCCCGACGGGATCCCGGACGGATCCCCAAAACCATCCAGAAATGATGGTGGAAGGGACCCCAAATGATCCCGGAAAAGTCTCCAAATGACCCCGACGGGAGCCCGGACGGATCCCGAAAACCATCCAGAAATGGTGCTGAAAGGATCCCAAATGATCCCGAAAAAGTCCCGAAATTACCCCAATGGGATCCCGGACGGATCCCGAAAACCATCCAGAAATGATCCCGGAAGGCTTTCGATATGACCCTAACGGGATTACAAATAAGGTGAAGCTAATTCTAAAACCATGTTAATAAGGAAGCAGGCGCGTTGGAGCGAATGAAGAGTTACATAGAAACATACAGGCTAATAAAAGCGTACTAATAAAAACAATTGAAGGAGGGTGGTTGGCGGGAGGAGAAGGAGAGGACCACTGATCGTTTTTATACTCAGTTGAGCAGAGCTCACAGAGTATATTAACTTTGATTGCATAACGGTTGGTTGTACAGGTATAAAGGAATCGAGATAGATATAGACTTCCATATATCAAAATCATCAGTATCGAAAAAAAATTCGATTGAGCCATGTCCGTCCGTCCGTCCGTCCGGCCGTCTGTCCGTTAACACGATAACTTGAGTAAATTTTGAGGTATCTTGATGAAATTTGGTATGTAGGTTCCTGGGTACTCATCTCAGATCGCCGTTTAAAATGAACGATATCGGACAATAACCACGCCCACTTTTTCGATATCGAAAATTTCGAAAAATCGAAAAAGTGCGATAATTCATTACCAAATACGCATTAAGCGATGAAACTTGGTAGGTGAGTTGAGCTTATGACGCAGAATAGAAAACTAGTAAAATTTTGGACAATGGGCGTGGCACCGCCCACTTTTAAATGAAGGTAATTTAGAAGTTTTGCAAGCTGTAATTTGGCAGTCGTTGAAGATATCATGATGAAGTTTGGCAGGAACGTTACTCTTATTACTTTATGTCTGCTTAATAAAAATTAGCAAAATCGGAGAACGACCACGCCCACTTTTAAAAAAAATTTTTTTTTTAAATTCAAATTTTAAAAGAAAAGTTAATATCTTTACAGCATATAAGTAAATTATGCCAAAATTCAACTCCAGTAATGATATGGTGCAACAAAATACAAAAATAAAAGAAAATTTCAAAATGGGCGTGGCTCCGCCCTTTTTCATTTAATTTGTCTAGGATGCTTTTAATGCCATAAGTCGAACAAAAATTAACCAATCATTGTGAAATTTGGTAGAGGCTTAGCTCCTAGGATGATAACTGTTTTTCTGTGAATTGGGCGAAATCGGTTGAAGCCACGCCCAGTTTTTATACACAGTCGACCGTCTGTCCTTCCGCTCGGCCTTTAACACGATAACTTGAGCAAAAATCGATATATCTTTACTAAACTCAGTTCACGTACTTATCTGAACTCACTTTGTATTGGTGTAAAAAAAGGCCGAAATCCGACTATGACCACGCGCACTTTTTCGATATCGAAAATTACGAAAAATGAAAAAAAATGCCATAATTATATACCAAATACGAAAAAAGGAACGAAACATGGTAATTGTATTGGTCTATTGACGCGAAATATAACTTTAGAAAAAACTTGGTAAAATGGGTGTGACACCTACCATATTAAGTAGAATAAATGAAAAAGTTTTGCAGGGCGAAATCAAAAGCCCTTGGAATCTTGGAAGGAATACTGTACGTGGTATTACATATATAAATTAATTAGCGGTACCCGACAGATGATGTTCTGGTACACACTGGTCCATATTTTGGTAGATATCTCGAAAACGCCTTCACATATACAACTAAGGGCCACTCCCTTTTAAAACCCTCATTAATACCTTTAATTTGATACCCATATCGTACAAACGCATTCTAGAGTCACCCCTGGTCAACGTTTATGGCGATATCTCGAAAAGGCGTCCACATATAGAACTAAGGCCCACTCCTTTTTAAAATACTCATTAACACCTTTCATTTGATACCCATATCGTACGAAAAAATTCTAGAGTCACCCCTGGCCCACCTTTATGGCGATATTTCGAAAAGGCGTCCACCTATAGAACTAAGGTCCACGCCCTTTTAAAATACTCATTAACACCTTTCATTTGATACCCATATCGTACAAACAAATTCTAGAGTCACCCCTGGTCCACCTTTATGGCGATATTTCGAAAAGGCGTCCACCTATAGAACTAAGGACCACGCCCTTTTAAGATGCTCATTAACACCTTTCATTTGATACCCATATCGTACAAACAAATTCTAGAGTCGCCCCTGGTCCACCTTTATGGCGATATTTCGAAAAGGCGTCCACCTATAGAACTAAGGCCCACGCCCTTTTAAAATACTCATTAACACCTTTCATTTGATACCAATATTGTACAAACGCATTCTAGAGTCACCCCTGGTCCACTTTTATAACGATATTCCGAAAAGGCGTCCACCTATAGAACTAAGGCCCACTCCCTTTTAAAACACTCATTAACACCTTTCATTTGATACCCATATCGTACAAACAAATTCTAGAGTCACCCCTGGTCCACCTTTATGGCGATATTTCGAAAAGGCGTCCACCTATAGAACTAAGGCCCACTCCTTTTTAAAATACTCATTAACACCTTTCATTTGATAACCATATCGTACAAACAAATTCTAGAGTCGCCCCTGGTCCACCTTTATGGCGATATTTCGAAAAGGCGTCCACCTATGGAACTAAGGCCCACGTCCTTTTAAGATACTCATTAACACCTTTCATTTGATACCCATATCGTACAAACAAATTCTAGAGTCACCCCTGGTCCACGTTTATGGCGATATCTCGAAAAGGCATCCACCTATAGAACTAAGGCCTACGCCCTTTTAAAATACTCATTAACACCTTTCATTTGATACCCATATCGTACAAACAAATTCTAGAGTCACCCCTGGTCCACGTTTATGGCGATATCTCGAAAAGGCATCCACCTATAGAACTAAGACCCACGCCCTTTTAAAATACTCATTAACACCTTTCACTTGATACCCATATTGTACAAACGCATTCTAGAGTCACCCCTGGTCCACTTTTATAACGATATTCCGAAAAGGCGTCCACCTATAGAACTAAGGCCCACTCCCTTTTAAAACACTTATTAACACCTTTCGTTTGATACCCATATCGTACAAACAAATTCTAGAGTCACCCCTGGTCCATATTTATGGCGATATCTCTAAACGGCGTCCATCTATAGAACTAAGGCCCATTCCCTTTTAAAATAGTCATTACCACCTTTCATTTGATACCCATATCGTACAAAATAAATTCTAGAGTCACCCTTGGTCCACCTTTATGGCGATATCTCGAAAAGGCGTTCACCTATAGAACTTAGGCCCACTCCCTTTTAAAATTATCATTAACACATTTCATTTGATACCCATATTGTACAAACAAATTCCAGAGTCAGACCTGGTCCACCTTTATGGCGATATCCCTAAATGGCGTCCATCTATAGAACTATGGCTCACTTCCTCTTAAAATACTCTTTAATACCTTCCATTTGATACACATGTCATACAAACACATTCCAGGGTTACCCTTGGTTCTTTTTACAACATGGTGATTTTCGCTTACTTTGTCTCCACAGCTCTCAACTGAGTATGTAATGTTCGGTTACACCCGAACTTAGCCTTCCTTACTTGTTCGAAAATTGTTTAGATCTCGATCTGTATGTGCCAGATACCAAAAACTATTGATTTTGGAGAAAATTTATATTGAGTTATAACAATTTATAGATTTTACACCAGAGGTTATGAGAAGGGGGAGGGGGCACGGAGGATGTCATTGCTCATTTTGTAAGCCCTCGACTTATTCGACCTATTGAGTTGTAATATTGGTGAAGGTCAGTAAAGGTAAAATGATAATGTGTCAAAATTATTAAAAAGTAATTGTTTGAAGGGATCGTGGCATCCCCACCCCCTTTCCATGATCGAAAAAAATTTCGCTTGTAGACTATTGTCTGTGTACCAAATTTCATCAAAATCCGTGTAGCCGTTCTGGCGTGATTCAGTCACAAAGACGAAAAAATGCAATAGTTAAATTTCAACTGTTCCTAGTGGGCGGGGACCTCCCCCCTTTTCAAAAAAATATAGCTAGTAGATCCTACTTGACTATTGGCTGTATGTGTGCAAAATTTCATCCAAATCGGTCCAGCCGTTCTTGCGTGATTGAGTCACAAAGACAAACGTCTGGACAAACATCCAAACATCCAAACATCTAAACGTCCAAACATCCAAACTTTCCCATTTATAATATATATTAGATTAGATTAGATAGCCTTTACCCGCGGCCCCGTCCGCAAGGAGAAAATAAAATATATGTGCTATTCACGTTAGCCTGCTTATCAAGTTATCTGTTTAAAAATTATTTTTGTCTAATGTATTTTATTTTTGTAATTTAGTAAAAAAAAAGAACTAAATGAGAAGATAAGCTGAATGGCACGCTTTCATGAATAATACAATACAGTTTTTTCGAATTAAAAAAACACATTTTGTTTTTAAATTAAATTAACTGATATGAAAGGGGTGAAAGAATTACTACTCATATAACAAAGGTGTGAAACTACAATTAGCTAAAACTAAAGAGAATTTTTATAGATGAAAATTGTGTTGCTTTTTCGGGTTTTAGTTAATTAAAATATTACAAAAAGTCTAATTATAGTTATAACAGTTCCTTACACTATTATAGAACGAAAAAGCTGTGTTAGATTGAAGATAAAACATACCGAATTTTAATTACTAATAATTAGCAGCAAATCCACGGCCATAAAAGCTCATAATTTAAAAAGGCATGTGTGCTGAACTACCGGTTGTGAAGAGACCTAAAATGATCCCGGAAGGGTCCCAAGATGATACTAAAATTCCAGGACAGATCCCGAAAATCATCCAGAAATTAACCAGGAGGGGTCCCAAAATGATTCAGAAATAGTCCCGAAAAAGTCCCGAAATTACCCTTATGGGTTCCCGTACAAATCCCGAAAACCATCCAGAAATGATACCGAAAGGCTCCCCAAATCATCTCGTATTAGTCCCGAGAAAGTACAGGAATGGCTCCGACGGGATTCCTGAGGGATCCCGAAAACCATCCAGAAATTATGCCGGAAGGGACACCAAATGATCCCGAAAAAGTCAAGAAATGGCCCCGACGGGATCCCGGATCGATCCCAAAAACCATACTGAAATGATGTCGGAAAATACCCCAAACGATCCCGAAATAGCCCCGAAAAAGTCCCGAAATGATCCCGACGGGATCCCGGACGGATCCCGAAAACTATCCAGAAATGATGCCGGAAAGGTCCTCAAATGATCCCCAAATAGTCCCGAAATGGCCCTGACGGGATCCCGGACGGATACCGCAGACTATCCGGAAATGATGCCGAAAGGGTCCCCATTTGAGCCCGTATCAGTCGAGAAAAAGTCCCGAAGCGACGGGATCCCGAAAACTATCTAGATATGATGCCGGAAGTTACCCCAAAATGATCCCGATATAGTCCCGAAATGACCCCTACGGGATCCCGAACGGATCGCGAAAACTATCCAGAAATGATGCCGAAAAGGTCCCCAAATGATTCCCTAATAGTCCCGAAATTACCCTGCTGGGATACCGAACGGATCCCGAAAACCATCCAGAAATGATGCCTAATTAGTTGAGAAAAAGTCCCGAAATGACCCCGACGGGATCCCGGACGCATCCCGAAAACCATGTAGAAATGATGCCGAAAAATACCCCTAATGATCCCGAAAAAGTCCCGAAATGACCTCGACGGGAGCCCGGACGGATCCCGAAAACCATCCTGAAATGATGCTGAAAGGATCCCAAATGATCCCCAAAAAGTCCCGAAATGACCCCGGCGGGATCCCGGACGGAGCCCGAAAACCATCTAGAAATGTTGGGGAAGGGACCCCAAATGATCCCAAAAAAGTCCCGAAATGACCCTGACGGGATCCCGGACAGATTCAAGAAAAAGTCCCGAAATGACCCCGAAGGGATCCCGGACGAATCCCGAAAACCATCTAGAAATGATGCCGGAAGGTAACCCAAATGATCCCGAAAAGTCCCGAAATGATACCGACGCGATCCCGGACGGATACCGAAAACTATCCAGAAATGATGCCGGAAAGGTCTTCAAATGCTCCCCTAATATTCCCGAAATGACACTGACGGGATCCCGGTCGGATCCCGCAAACCATCCAGAAATGATGCCGAATGGGTCCCCAAATTATACCGTATTAGTCGAGAAAAAGTCCCAAAATGACCCCGAAGCGATCCCGGACGGATCCCGAAAACTATCCAGAAATGATGGTGGAAGGGACCCCAAATGTTCCCGAAAACGTCCCGAAATGACGCCGACGGGATCCCGGACGGATCCCGAAAACCATCCAGAAATGATGGTGGAAGGGATCCCAAATGATCCCGGAAAATTCCCCAAATGACCCCGACGGGAGACCGGACGGATCCCGCAAACCATCCAGAAATGATGCCGAATGGGTCCCCAAATGATCCCGTATTAGTCGAGAAAAAGTCATGACTTGACCCCGAAGAGATCCCGGACGGATCCCGAAAACCATCCAGAAATGATGGTGGAAGGGACCCCAAATGATCCCGAAAAAGTCCCGAAATTACCCTGACGGGATCCCGTACGGATCCCATAAACCATCCATAAATGATGCCGAAAGTCTCCCCGAAGGGATCCCGAACGGATACCGAAAACCATTGAAGAAATGCGTGGTGGCAACGGCGCGCCTAAACATACCGGCCCCCTTGCCGTAAGCAACAAAGAAAAAAAATGAGAAGGAAAAAAAAGGAATGACACGCGATCGCACGTCCAGTAAGGCGTTATGTCGATGTGCAGATGCGGACTGCAAGCACTGCACGTCGCACGATGGACTTCGTGTGTCGTTGTCCTGTGAAGAAAAAGAAAAGATGTTATTAAATACACGTACGTGGTTTTAAATTCCGTGCTGTAATTACTTATTTTTATGAAACAACTCCTATTTTTGGCAGGCTCCTGAGACTACCAGCCCGAATACGGTTGGTTGGGTCAGGAGACCGCCAACTGTTGTTGCTGGCGTTCCGCTCACCATCAGTTCGGCGTATAGGTCAGCGCCGAGTGTAAGACGAACTGGCGATGAGCGGTAGAACTGCGGATCTGCAAGCCGCATAAATTCGAATGGAACGGCAACCTTTGGATCCACATTGGATGGCGGACTCAACCGATAGTGGCCGTTGACCACGGCGGCTTGGGTAGTGACATGAGTCGTTGACCCGAACTTGCCGCGCAGAATAAGTGTGCATTGCCCTGGTCCTTGGCGCTCTAACTGCAAATCGCGTACCAGCTCTGCATCGACGATGGTGCTGGCGGCGCAGGGATCAATGATGGCACGAACCAGATGTAGGTGCCCACGCGATTCGACGCGTACGATGGCCGTCGGCGCAATGGGCACGAAAGACCGCATGATGGGCGCTGGAGTGGCTGGGAGTAGTCGGCCGGTTCGGAAGCCTTCCGGTGTACCACGCGATAGTGCCTTTTTATCTAGGGCGGCAGAAGTGTATGGCGTTGATTTCTTTCGCCGCTGCTGTCTTCCGCGTTTGGATGACTCGGTCGGGCCTCCTTGGAGTCCGATGTTGCGGTGTCGCCAGTTGTCTCGGTCATTTCGACGTCTATTTGCTTGCGCCGCGCTTCCCTCATGCTGTAACAGCGGCCGGAAACTGCGCATGCCATGGTTGACCGTTGACGGTCTTGTTGTCTCTGTTTTGCCTTTTTCTTCCTCCGCCTTTGCTCTCTCCTCCTCCATTTCTTCTTCTTCCACCTGCTGAGCCCAGGACTTTGTCGGCCCCATTAGGTGGATTGACAACGTGTCATCGGACGGGTTGTCGTCGCCAATGGTTGTTGCATCATCGCGTTTAGAAAGACGCTCATCTAGATGGAGCGTGGTGTGGTGCTTTTGCTGGCACCGTTTGCAGCGATATTTGCTATTGCACTTGTCCACGCGATGAAAGGGCGACAGACAATTCGGACAGTATTTGTGCAGCAGCACGGCCCGCAACCTCTCCTCCGGGGATTTTTTCCTGTATTCGGCACAGAGTCGGAGACTATGGTCCCTGCCGCAGAGCTGGCACGCGACGTCGAAACGCTTTGCGCCTCCTTCTGCCTTGGCCAATAAGGTTTGGTAACGGATTATGATCTGAAAGAATATTGGTATCATTGATATGCCCAAATTGAGGTTGGGGGAATGTTGTTTGGGTGGCGTAAGCCAAAAAAAAAATATTATCTCTCATATATTTTCGCAAGAGAAAAAAAACATTTTATTGAAATAAAAAATTAAAGGCCATAAGTAAATACTTATGCGCGCAAAAAAAAAAAAAAAAAAAAAAACGGATTTAGCACGCATCCATGCGATGTGGCTGGTGCTTTAGCGCCTCTAGTACATCCCTGCATAAACGCTCTCGTCACTCCACGTCATTTGACTAGTCATTTTACGGTCATAGGTTATATTCCTAGTCACACTTGCATGGGCGTGATTAGGTTTTGTTACCAAATTTTTTGTAGGAATTTTATAATTTATTTTATGTCGGTAGATGTCGCCGAAGTAGTCCTAAAGATTTATTTTTTGGTTTGTGGTGAACTCTGTTTTCACGACAAGTGGCCTGCCACCACACGGAACGGTTCGAAACCTGGCTGAAAAGGTATTACAGAGTTGCACTTCCACCATTCAACATTATTTTTGACGTGTATAATGTTGAGATTCGTGGAATTAAGTATTTTAAATCTCGACCAAATGAATGATTTTTGGAGATATGTAATACGCGACATGTGTGGCGTGTTGTGCTCGATATGTCGTGCTGCCTACAGTGCGTGACGTGTAGTGCGGCGTATAGTGCATGACGTCTAGTGCGGCATGTAGTGCGTGACGTGTAGTGCGCGAGATGGTTGCGCATGAGGCCTAACGTTTGTATTGCAATAATCATTGACAGTCAGAAATCAAATGTAGAGATTTTGACGTCTGCTACGCTTTTCCATTTCCTGAATGAAAAAAAAATTGTCATTCATTGTAACACGCGGCGGTGAGTATGGTTAAGAAATCGTAATTTATCTTTCATTAATTAATTGCTCTATATATATTTTTTTTTTTTTTACAGTCTCTTCATCACCAAGGAATTTAATTGAAACAACTGGTTTGAAGTTCTCGTCCAATTCGTAAACGAATGGAATACCGGTTGGCAAATTAAGTGCCATAATGGCATCCTCAGAAAGATTATCCAAATGATTTATAATACCGCGCAAACTATTACCATGCGCCGCGATAATTATTTGCGATAGGCAATAGAACCAACCGTATTTGCGCGTCCAGATAATTTATCCATTTCACCCAGCAGCGCTTGTATCAGCGACGATTCACCAGAACCAACAGCAGCGCATAAGGTATTCTTTTTACAGTCATATCAAACACGACAAACGAAGTAAAAAAAAAATATTGATATGACTTTAATACGAGTGGCTATAACACCATTAATTGGAATTAAAATTATCACTTGGTGCACTTATAAAATCAATAGCTGATCTTCTAACCATTGTACAACCGCAAATATTGAGCTTAATTATCACTTTTTGTTGAAGATTATGCCGACGAAGAGACGGAGCCACAACCGTAATGGAAGGGTATATTCTATTCAGTACTATTATCTTACGGCAGCTGCACAAACTGCCATTTTTGGGAGAATACTTTCATCGAATGTTTGTTGTTGGTTTACGTATACGTACAGCGTTAATTAGTGCTATTTATCGTAAAGCTTTAGTTATTTCAAATGCTACACGTAAGGAATCAACGGTGGGTGAAATTGTCAGTTTGATGGCATTGGATCCACACCGTTTTATGGATTTCACAACATATTCCAATATGATTTGTCAGCATCTTTACGAATTACATTAGCTATGTATTTCTTATGGTTACAATTGGGACCATCTGTATTAGCAGGGCTTGCTGTTATAATAATTTTCCAATAATATGCAAATATAGGCATAACTTCTTTACTGCTGTCTTGTGGACGGAAGTACCATAGATCTTTCTCTTCTAGGGGATTTCTATATCCCTTCCATGCCGTTATATCGAAACAAGTGTATCTAATGCGAGATAGGAAACTGGCCGAACTTTCTGGTATTTCATTACTTCTACGTTTATATTTAGTTTCTCTTGGCATGGCATCGGTGAAACAATTTAATAGCACACGAAATACCAAAATATATCATATAGCTGATATAATTATATTCAGTCCATGATTATCAGGTTTATTTGATGCATTTGAGTTTATAATTGGGTCCCGCTTATTTTTATACCTTTCATGAAAATGAAATGGTATATTAATTTCGTCACGAAACCGAAAATTGTAAGTCCTTAAAGGAAAATAGATAGACCCACCATTAAGTATACCGAAATAATCAGGTTGAAGAGCTGAGTTGATTTAGCCATGTCCGTCTGTCTGTTTGTATGCAAACTAGTCCCTCAATTTTTGAGATATCTTGATAAAATTTGGTGAGCGGGTGTATTTGGGTGTCCGATTAGACATTTGTCGGAACCGACCGGATCGGACCACTATAGCATATATCCTCCATACAACCGATTTTTCAGAAAAAGGGGTTTTTTGTAATATCTTACCCAATTTAACAGATTGAAGCTTCAAACTTCACCATATACTTTCGTATATTGCACATATTGTTGCCTGAAAAAATTGATGAGATCGGTCGTATATATAGTATATATCCCCCACAACCGGTTGTTCAGATAAGGAACTTTTCGTAATTTCTACCCTATTTTAACAGCTATAAGCTTCAAATTTCACCGATTGCTTACGTATATAGCCTATATTGTTATCTGAAAAAATCATAGAGATCGGTTGTATATATAGTATATATCTCATACAACCGATTGTTCAGATAAGAAACTTTTCGCAATTTCTACCCCATTTTAACAGCTATAAGCTTAAAATTTCACCGATTGCCTACGTATATAGCATATTATGTTGTCTGAAAAAATCATAGAGATCGGTTGTATATATAGTATATATCTCACACAACCGATTGTTCAGATAAGAAACTTTTCGCAATTTCTACCCCATTTTAACAGCTAGAAGCTTCAAATTTCAGCAAATGCTTAAGTATATAGCATATATTGTTGTCTGAAAAAATCATAGAGATCGGTTCTATATATAGTATATATCTCATACAACCGATTGTTCAGATAAGAAACTTTGCGCAATTTCTGCCCCGTTTTAACAGCTAGAAGCTTCAAATTTCACAAAATGCTTACGTATATAGCATATATTGTTGTCTGAAAAAATCATAGAGATCGGTGGTATATATATTATATACTTCATATAAACTCTCATTTTTGCCCCTTTTTTACGGCTAGAAGCTTCAAAATTCATCAAATTTCATCAAATAGTTACGTTTACGTCATATATTTTTGAAATACGTGATTCGTAGTCATACTTTTTACATGCAGACCACAAAAAACGTGAAGCTTTGCATCCTCACACAGATTACCTACCTATTTTTTATTTTATATTTATCTTAAAAATCGTTTTGATATGTTCAAATTTCACTAAATACTTACGTGTATAGCATATATTGTTGTCTGAGAAAATCATAGATACCGGTGGTATATATAGTATATATCCCATACAACCGATTGTTCAGATAAGAAACTTTGCGCAATTTCTTCCCCATTTTAACAGCTAGAAGCTTCAACTTTCACCAAATGCTTACGTGTATAGCATATATTGTTGTCTGAAAAAATCATTGAGATCGATGGTATATATAGTATATATCTCATACAACCGATTGTTCAGTTAAGAAACTTTGCGCAATTTCTGCCCCTTTTTAACAGCTAGACGCTTCAAATTTCACCATATGCTTACGTATATAGCATATATTGTTGTCTGAAAAAATCATAGAGATCGGTGGTATATATATTATATACTTCATATAAACTGTCATTTTTGCCCCTTTTTTACGGCTAGAAGCTTCAAAATTCATCAAATTTCATCAAATAGTTACGTTTACGTCATATATTTTTGAAATACGTGATTCGTAGTCATAGTTTTTACATGCAGACCACAAAAAACGTGAAGCTTTGCATCCTCACACAGATTACCTACCTATTTTTTATTTTATATTTATCTTAAAAATTGTTTAGATATGTTCAAATTTCACTAAATGCTTACGTGTATAGCATATATTGTTGTCTGAGAAAATCATAGATACCGGGGTATATATAGTATATATCCCATACAACCGATTGTTCAGATAAGAAACTTTGCGCAATTTCTTCCCCATTTTAACAGCTAGAAGCTTCAAATTTCACCAAATGCTTACGTGTATAGCATATATTGTTGTCTGAAAAAATCATAGAGATCGGTGGTATATACATATATTATATACCCCATATAAACTCAATTTTTGCCCCTTTTTACGGCTAGAAGCTTCAAAATTCATCAAATTTCATCAAATAGTTACGTTTACGCAATATATTGTTGAAATACGTGATTCGCAGTCATATTTTTTACACGCAGACCACAAAAAACCAGAAACTTTGCATCCTCACACAAAGTACCTACCTGTTTTTAATTTTATATTTATCTTAAAAATCGTTAAGGTATGCAGATCTGTTCACTATATATTTCTTATCTTATACATCCGATTATTCGGAGATTACGAACGGGATAAGATTATTGTTCAGCCCCATTCATGAAAGGTATGAAGTCTTCGGCACAGCCGAAGACAGTCCCGTTCTTACTTGTTTTTTTTTTTTTAATTCGGTGCGACATTTGGCTATAGAACATATAACAAGCAGGAACCAGAACATAAATTGTACACCCGATGTTTGGACACCATATTTACAATTTAATGGCATAAAAAATAGATAACAGCAAACTTACAAATGAAGCAAACTTCATCACTGGCGTCCATATATCAACATGATGTGTTAGGTGCGCTGTTTCGTCAAAGTGGAAGAAAGCTTCAATTTGTAAGCAGTGCGTGATATTCTTTATTTGTGACGTGTAATAACCAAACAGCGAGGCACTGAAATACGGTTTGGTTTACTATAATAGCGTTGACTCAGCTCCATTTCATATTTTATATGAGCCGTCCATTGTCGAATACAATGGCTTTACCTATCGTACTAAATGCTTTAGCCTTGTGGTTACAAGAGCAAACGAAACATTTTATATTTAGTTCGGGTATCGTCATACTAGTTTTCCGTTCAGGACTTTTAATATTCTTGGGGTTGTTGTTATTTTACGATATACTCTTTCGGAAAATGAGGACAGCAAGCGGATTAAAAATAGCCTTACCTGCAGGTTTGGTTATTTTAAGCAAATGTTGGAACGTGTACGTTGCGCAAACGCAGAGATGCACTGACACGAATCTGCTGCACCAAGGGATTTCGATATTTCACGTGATCTTGAAACTCATGGCTGTAATTATGTACGAAATGAGAATCTGGAGGAAGGGCCAATGATAGAACGCTGTGGCGACATGTGATCACATTTGTCACCAATAGTTTAATATTGCTGAAAATCTTGAAACCAATTTTGAAAACGAATGATGTAGTTACCAAAGATATTTTCTACGTACAAAATTTGGGGATCTGGAAATAATGGATACATTTTTTTTTTTTTTTTTTTTTTTTTTTTTTTTGTTCCAAACTGAAGATGAACCTAAAACGTATGCGCAATTCTGGATAGATTCCAAGGCACACCTATTACCAGCATCATTTGGCGTGCTTTTCATTGTTTCAAAAAACGCTGACATTTTGTAATTGAAGTATTGCTACTATTTTCATATTTGAAATTGAAAAGGCACCACTTCAACGACCCATAGGACTTTCAGCGATAAACACTAGAATTTATGAACATCTTTTCCTAAAAATCCCTAAATGTAACTGATTGAATTAGGAATCGAGAAGTATATGCAGTGTCCTCTGATACCTGAACTTGCAATCGGGACTTTCTTGCATGCGCTATGCTAAATAAAGAAAGAACACTTTACATTGAACTCAAAACGCGAAGTAATTCTGTTATATTCGAACAGATAATTTGTAAACGCTTCAAGTTTAAAACATTTGATCGGGATTTAAAGTATACGAAGGCGAAATTAGCCATAAACTCAATCCTGATGCCGATTTAAATGGAGATCAAAGTATGAACCCAACTCAAGCGTACATTGCAACAGAAAGTTGCTTTAATAATGATCCTACGTCATTGTGGTATGGTTCAATGGTTGCTAAAACAACTTCATGTACAGATGAGGAAGCCAAGCAGGTTTGGAAACTGTATTCATATAATAAAGAAGAGGCTTTCGTTCGCCTGAAATCACTTTTGAAGAAACTCAAAAATTGCACGAATTTCAAGACACCCAAAAGGAAATTGCGCCATTTGCTATTTGGGATACAACTTTAAATTGCAAGGGTATGTAGTTGATTTATAAACTATTTACAAATTGTATAAGCGAATATTCCACCTAGCAGGTTAACTCGGGAGTAAATTCGACAGTTTTATCGAAACGGAATACACACGATGAACGAGCAGATGCAACGGCCGATATTCTTACATTACTTCTAATCTTCCAGCACTACATCATCGCCAGTTTCAAACTATGTGAGTATATAAATTTTTGCTTTAGTTTTCTTTTTCGCATTCAACGTTAGAATAAATATACAAGTGATAACGCATAATGTTCATCCGATTCGTAAGAATTATCTGCTCTGATGGATTTATTGAAAAGGAATATCCTAATTTTTCGCATTTGAAAGCATTTTTGTTGCAGTTTCTATATTAATGTTGTTGCCTTGTTGAATCAATATTTGACATAGTGGGTAATTCTTGTTGTTATGATGATGTGCTGCCGGAGTTATAGTCCTCAACCGCCTATGAGTTCACTAATTTAGTTGGAAAATCGTTCTTTTCGAGGGTATCCTTTATAAGTTTAATATTTTTGGTATGGTAAATTCTATCACTAATGGAGAGAACTCGCCTCACGAAATTATTGGCCGTGTTCACTATTAATCCTCTATCATGTTGTGAGTTCTGGTGATGCCGATCAGAATGCCCATTTAACATTGGAACGGGTTCTAATTCTTCGCCACAACTTGCCAATACATAATATAATATAAGATTTAGGACTGATAGAGGTAGTTGCGGCAGCCGCGTACAGTTGGATGTGGAATTAGTACTGCATGCCTGTGGAATTGCTTCTTGGTAACCACTTTCTATGATATATTTGTCCCGGGCTTGAGTGGTTGTAAGATGTTTCGAGGAACTATTTTCGCGATTTAGTATCCGTTGGGTGCGACGCGGTTCATCGGACGGTAATTTTAAGAAAAAAAACCTGTGCCTGGTTGCAGGTCTGTCGTGACATCACTAGGGTAAATATGATGATTGATCGCAGAGATTGCGTTTATCAAATTCGTGAAAAAATTCAGAGAACAAAAAAAAGGGTTATTTTTAATTTGTGGGGCTTATCAGCTGCACGTGATCATGAAATTGATTTCCATGCTACAGCAGGAGTGGGATATGAACCCGCACTCCTACGATGGCTGGAGTGTTACAAGCGCATTCAGCCACGTCATGACGTGGTTGTTGAGAAGTTTTTCCAATTGCCTCCTTTGCATATTTTATTCTTTTACCTACTACATACATCGTATGTAATTATGTGTTAAAGTTATGCTTGTTAGTGAGGCGATTTTCAAAGAAACTTGGTAAAGTTGCTGTTTGTGTTCCATGTATGGAACTACAACGAATTACCCAATGTTGTCTATTTTAAGAGGGGATTGCCCGTATTGTTTTAAATGTATGAAAACATTTATTTGAAGCAATTTTATAATAAAAAAAATTTTTTTTTTTTTAACAACGTCACTTCCGGACGGACAAGGCTCAGTATACATATGCAGTTCACTTTATTTAACTGTTGTTAAGAAATGTAAATAATACATTGGTAGAAAATTTATACATTTAAGCCCAAGCGGTTGCGGGTGCAATGCGCCAGATATAGCCAACACAAAAAACCCGTTTAAGGAATTTGGCAATAGGTAAGTTGAATTTTTATGATAATGAGATAAAAAAGTATTCCATTGTATTCTGCGGCAGATAGTGGGTCTGCGTTAGGGTATGTTGGCCTCATTTAGGGGAACGAGAGCAGGGTTATCGGTGTGTTGGCCTCGTTCGGGGTGAACGAGAGCTGGGTTATTTGGGATAGAGGAATGTGGACTACTAAAGTTCACTTTCCTCGTTCTTGGGCGGAAGTAGTACCAATTTTGCGATTGGTCTCGTAATTTGTCCTTTAATTGTATTGACGTCAACAACACGTACACGGTTATCGGAACCTGGGTGTGTGTTGACGATTCTCCCCATTCTCCAGTCGTTCGGTTGTAGATTATCCTCCTTTACGACGACTAGGTCCCCGGGTTTTAAGTTCGGCTGTGGATGTTTCCACTTATACTGTTTCTGGATCTCGGTGAGGTATTCCGATTTCCATCTTTTGCAAAAGGTTTGATGAAGGGCTTTCATCTTTTGCCATCGGTTTACAATGGAGGCAGGGTTTTCACTGCAGTCGAGTTCAGGTGGAGCTAAAAGATGCCCACCTACGAGAAAATGGCCGGGAGTAAGCGGCTCCAGGTCGGAAGGGTCGTTGGATGAGGGACTTAGAGGTCTCGAGTTGAGGCAGGCCTCAATTCGACCTAAGTGGGTTGTAAACTCTTCGAGAGTATATTTATGATCGGACGCGATCTTTTTAAGGTGGGTCTTAAAACTTTTTACCCCCGCTTCCCACAAACTTCCCATGTGAGGAGCGCTTGGCGGTATAAAATGCCATTCTATAATGTGATGGCTATTTTTAATCAACGTTCCGTCCCTTGCTTCCCGCAGAAATGCCTTAAACTCGGATCGTAACGATCGCGAAGCTCCGACAAAGTTAGTACCATTGTCGGAGTAAACGTTTTTTGGACAGCCTCGCCTGGATACAAATCTGGCGAAGGCAGCTAGGAAGGACCCGGTACTAAGGTCGTTTGTCTCTTCGAGATGGATGGCTTTCGTCGAAAAGCAGACAAACAGGCAAACATATCCTTTTGAAATTCGACATCCCCTCCCTCGGTAGGATTTTATATCGAATGGTCCCGCGAAATCTACCCCAGTGTTGGTTAAGGCCCTAGAAAAGGTGGTGCGCTCCTTCGGAAGGATCCCCATAAGTTGCGTTTGTGTCCACTTCCTGTAAATAGTACAGACCTTACAGTTGTGGATAACAGACCGTATCATTATTTTAACACGTGGGATCCAGTACTGAGTGCGGATATGACGTAGCATAAGCTGGTTCCCTCCATGCAGGGTGGTCTCGTAAGAGGATTGGACTATAAGTCTGGATAACCTGCAAGTATAAGGAAGAATAATGGGATGACTTTCATTATGGCACATGTCTTTCGATGCCCCAGTCCGCCCCCCAGTTCGAATGATGCCTTCTTCATCTATATATGGGTTCAGGGGTAAAATCTCACTCTTCCCATTTATTAGTTTTCCTGACTTCAAATTTGCGTACTCTTCTTGATAATGTTGCCTCTGGCATATTGTTATCAATCGTCGTGTTGTTTCTTCTATTTCGTCAGGAGCTATCGAATGAGAATCCCTTTTAAAGGAGGCTTTAGTTGTTGGGTGCGTATTCTGGAAAAACCGAAGAATATAGGATATGACCCGCAAAGCCCTTGGTAGATCGGAAAACCTATCCAGAATATCAAAGTTATTTTCGACCGATGTTGTATGAACTTTCACCCTCTTTTTCTCCATATTCGTATTGTAATCTTCTTCTTGTGTTGGCCAATTTTCGTTGTCTTCTTGTAACCAAGAAGGTCCCTGCCACCACAAAGAATTGTCGATTAGATCCGAAGCGAGGAGGCCTCTGCTCGCCAAATCTGCAGGGTTTGACGCAGAGTCTACATGCCGCCATACTTTGTCTCCAACTTTGTCGAAGATTTTCGTTATTCGATGTGCCACAAACGTTGACCACGAACATGGTGGTTTTCGGATCCATGCCAGTACTATAGTCGAATCTGTCCAAAGGGTTACTTTAATATTGGAAAGTTGCATATTTTCTATGGCCGACTCTATAATTTCTGCAAGTAGGACTGCGCCGCAGAGTTCCAGTCGTGGCAATGATATGGTTTTGACCGGGGCTACTCTCGTTTTGGCCATCAACAGGTTGGTGAAGACTTGATCCTTCGTTTGTACCCTCAGGAAAACAGTGGCGGTATATGCTTTTTCCGAGGCATCGCTGAATCCGTGTATTTCGACGCTGTCCTTTGGGGTAACATGAACCCATCGCGGTATGCGGATATCGTTGATTTTTTCGTATTTTTGCATAAATGCGGTCTAACGATCTAGAGTAGTTGGTGATACCTCTTCGTCCCAACCCGTGCCTTCCAACCAAATATTTTGCATTATAATTTTGGCTACGATTACGACTGGTGCCAGCCATCCAAGAGGGTCGAAAAGTTTTGCAATCGCAGAAAGTATAGCCCTTTTTGTGATTGCATCGCTGGTTTCAAAAGGTTTAGCAGTAAAATAGAATAGGTCAGAATGCGCGTTCCACTTAATGCCGAGTGCTTTTACCATGCTGGTGTCTTCGAACTCAAGAAAATCCTTGCTTAATAAGTGTTGCTTCGGTACACCCTGTAGAATTTTCTTGCAGTTGGACGTCCATTTTCGCAATGGGAAACCTGCCGATTGCAATGCCGATGATATTTCGTCCCTTGCCTTTATTGCAATTTCGATGCTGTGTCCACCGGCGAGTACGTCATCAACGTACATGCAATTCCGCAGGATATCTGCTGCCATTGGATGCGATGCCTCTACGTCATCAGCCAGTTGGTGTAGTGTTCGAATCGCAAGGTAGGTAGCGCAATTCACTCCAAATGTTACTGTTTTCAGTTCATAAAGGTTGATTGGATCCTTAGGGCAGTTGCGAAATACGATTCGCTGGAATTTGATTTGATTTTCATTAACCCATATTTGGCGGTACATTTTTTCTATGTCGCTGTTAAATACGTACTTGAACAGCCGCCAACGTAGTATAAGAATTGTTAGGTCGGATTGAAGAATCGGACCTGGATATAAGGCATCATTTAGACTTTGCCATTAGTGGTAGGACAAGATGCATTAAATACGACTCTGACTTTTGTCGTTGTACTTCCCTCCTTTATAACAGCATGGTGAGGTAGGAAGTAACAGTCATTTGAGTCTGGCGAAATATTGCCTATTTGTTTCATGTGCCCTAAAGTTTCATATTCGAATACAACTCTATTGTATTCCGTTTGAAGGACTGGCTTTTTCGCAAGTCGTGTCTCGTTGCGATAGAATAGAGAGCACGCACTTCTTAATGAGGGGCCTAAGCTAAATTCTTTCCTAAAGGGTAAGGAGACTACGTATTTGCCGTCGTTGTTCCGAACTGTTGTGGATTTGTATAGCTCCTCGCAGTAAGTATCATCTTTATTGATGCTCCTCTTCTTTGGAATTTCCTCTATCTCCCAGAAAGCCGCCAGTTGTTTGTCTAACGTGACCTCGTTAAAATATGAAACTAGGGTCTTATTTGTATCAACCGCACCTATCCGGCCTGTCAAAATCCAGCCGAACACCGTTTCCTGTGCTATTAATGTGTTTGGCACATCTTTCCTAATGCCGCCTAACATAATTTGGGGGTATATGTCTCCGCCCAGAATTAGATCGACTGGCTCATTGACAAAGAATCGTTTGTCAGCCAGTACTAAGTCAGGGAATGCTTGCCTAGTCATTGCGTTTATTTGGCAAGTTGGAAGATTCCCTGTCAATTGTGGTAAAACCAGTGTTCGGCCTGAGTGCGTCGTAAACCGGCAGTGGGTAGGCGCACAAGGGTCGATCTCGCTCAATGGATGATTCACTCAATAGAAAAGAAAGAAGAACACGGGAGGAGTTTCCTCGTTATAAAAATGCACTTTATTGGGTAGAGGGATAATAAACTTGTTACAATATTACCTGAATATGCTGGAACACGGCAGAGATCGCTGGCGGCAGATGCGTATGGTACGGCTGTTGAAATCAAAGAGGCCGGTTGTATAGCAAGCTACAACCGTTGACCCGCAAAATCCTCCGTTTTGGAGGGGAAAGGCACCCACACATCAACCCCGACATGCATATGCATGAGTGCTGACAAAAACCACACATACACGTACATGTACATGCATGCACATGCATGTGGCGGTGATGGTGTGGGTGGTTACAAATTAATTCGAGTATCGAGTATCGATTCGCAGGGTTGCATTGGGGGGATCGCAGACAGATGCGGAAAAAGTTAGGCATCCTGCCTAAACATGCCGGCCCCCTTTGCGATGCGCAACATCGTTTTCCGCCAACGACCTCCACTGAAACGAGAAAAATGAATATAAATGAATATAAGACTTACACACTAAACTTAATCTAGATGAGGAGTTCGTCTGACGACGCAAAATGGCCGGGAATCCCTTCCGACTTGCTTCGCATGCCACCTGAGCTAAGATTTGTAAATTTAGCGGTTATGAACAGTTAACTGAATATTTCTTGCCATTTAATTATACATAATTCTTAAATATAGAAATTCAGAATGTACTATGTGTATGGTCGATGGCCAGTAAGGCTGGACGAAGAGGCCGAGGTCTCCGTTCCAGATTGGCACCATTTTTTGTTATTCTTTGGTTTTTGTCGTTCCGGATGGAGAGGCGAGGTCTCCATTCCAGATTTGCGGTTTTTTTTTGTTGGTTGGACGAAGAGGCAGAGGTCTCCGTTCCAGACTCGAAGGTTTTGAGGTTTTTCTGGGCTGGACGAAGAGGCCGAGGTCTCCGTTCCAGCGTATAGCGTGTCGTGTCGCTCTCAGGGCGACTGTGGCATTTTATGGATGTGCCAGGGCGAGTGGCCGTGAGGTTGGTTGGGTGATGCGCGTTTTCGCTGCAGCGCATGTATTTCGTCAGTTGTGTATTATATTATTACCCTACAAAACACCTGGTCACAAACCTACCCACGCCCATGCAAATGTGACTACGAATGTAACCTGTCACCGTAAAATGACTAGTCAAATGACGTGGAGTGACGAGAGCGTTTTTGCAGAATAGTTAGGGCTGTGATTTCGAGCAGCTTATATATTTCAACATAACCAGCAAGATTGCGGTGTGTGGGAGGTTGGAGCGGACGTGATTCCAAGCCACCCGCGCAAAATTACTTGTTTTCGTGATACGCGTGGCGTTGTATTAACAAACGTACGTTAAAATGTATGAAAAGCGTAGAGGCTGACGAAGGTATGTATTTAATTTTGTGCGCAAGCTCATGAAGAATAGCGAACATCGTAATTAAATTGGAGCATGTACCAACTGCCGGTGCTTACATGCAGATTGGCGATGCGTTCTTCACGACGCGTTCTATCTGCACGTATCATTATTAGATTGCATGCAGCCCTGTCGTGTATTTATTGGTTAGCTGACAGCTGGTATGGTGAATTTGTGGTGTGCGAATATATAGATATATACATATATTTACTTGCTTGCCCTTGAAAAAAAACTAGGTCACTGGGGCAGTAGCACACTAGGCCGGTAGAAACAGTTGACTTTTTCCCATTTCGGGATTTTGTCGTGTCGGGATTCTTTACTTTCGGGGCTCGGATGGTTTTTGCACCGAGCTCTTATAATGACCTTTTGTGATATTTGTTGTTGAAAAACAACAAGTCCTGCCCCCCAGCCAGAAACAGTACCCAAAAAAAACGGAAAGGGTAACAGCAACGACAACAAAAAAAAATGTCTTTGTAAAAAAAATGTTAAATTTTTTGTGCAAGGAGAGGTTTGTTTTTGTTTTGTTTTCCTCTTTTTTTTGAATTCATTTGTTATGGATGACTGCTTGGTACTGCAGTAGATGCCCGTATTGGCAAAAATACGAAAGACGCGTCAGTCCCGATTGTGATGTTTTGTGTGGTTTTCGGTACTTATTTTGTCCATTTAATGTTCGGTATCCGCCCTTAGTCTGACAGCACTAATGAAGCTGCCGTGGTTATTGCGGGTTGCCATCCAGTTGTTTTCCCGTAACAGGAATTTTCCAGGATACATGAATGCAGGATTGTGGTGGATAAATTACCCTCACCACATTGTTATTTGGATTTTCAAGCTGTTTAAATGTAAGTATAACGGGTTCCTCACTGATTTTTAATAGTTTTTTCTAATGGGTTTTTTTTTTTTTTTTTTTTTTTTTTTTTTTAGATGGAACCGATGCAAATGCTGCTCGTGTGTTTGGAGACTGGGGGAGAGGAGCCAATCCAGGTGGTGGCGGATGTACAATACCCGGAGCGGCGGAGGGGCTCCTACATTTGCCACGCGCCGGACGAGTTGGTGCAGCAGGCGGTGGGGGAGGTGTTGCGGCAAGTTAGGCCCTGTGTGCTCCGGGCCCTGCAGACGCCTCTGGTGGTAAAACTACGCGGGAGCACCACCGCCTGGTACGCCAAGTTCCATCAGGCGCAGAAGAACGTGTTGTGGGAGCAGCAGCCAGCACAGGGTCCAACGCCTCAGGGGGGGTATCGATGTCGTGTGTGCCAACGGCATCTTCGGTCGTTTGGCGGCTTGATTGCCCATCTAAATGGGCATATGCAATTTTACCCGTATAGGTGTTGGAGTTGCCCCAAGCGGTATGCGTCGTCCGCAGCGCTCTCCGTGCATCGCCGTCTTCACCACTGAAGTGGGTTTCTGTGCCACTCAGTTACGGCTGTGAAGTAAGTTTTAATTTAAAATTTGTTGGAAAGAAGAAAAAAAAATAATAAATGGATTTGTATTATCCTTCATGTTATTTCGGCCTGATTAGTTACGGGGAAGGGGGGGGGGGGGGGGGGGGGGGGTTGCTCTTGTGATGTAACCTTGTGTTGTCTTCTCTAATCTTATACAGACGCAAACAAGAAACGCACCATTGGGTGGTCGAGTTGGGTAGCATGGCAACTCTGTCGTCTCTCGTTTTCTTGTATGTGTCATACATACATACATACATACTGGTTTGAACATTCCAGTATAGAGAATGAAGCAAAAAAAAATGAATCGAAAGATCTATTTTACCGTTTTTTTTGCTTCAATTCATGTGGAGTTTTACGCGTTGCTGGACAAAAAAGGTAAGTGGTAAAATATTTTGCAATAATTTTACTGAAATAAATATTTTCTTAGGTTATTTAAAATTTTTAACTCATTTTCTTTATTTTTTTCTTTTTCAGGTGGATGGCGGTGGCAAAAAAATGGCAATAGTGGCTTCAATTCATGTGGAGTTTTACGCGTTGCTGGACAAAAAAGGTAAGTGGTAAAATATTTTGCAATAATTTTACTGAAATAAATATTTTCTTAGGTTATTTCAGATTTTTAACTCATTTTCTTTATTTTTTTTTCTTTTTCAGGTGGATGGCGGTGGCAAAAAAATGGCAATAGTGGCCGGACCAGCAGCCGGCGCCGTAGGAGATGATTTACCAGCCACATTTTTACCAGAAGTTTCCGACATAATGCGGAGTTTCGGCGACAGCGATCACCCACGCCTAGAAAGTGTCAAATTGGTGGAACACATACTGCAACAGCAATTACGTGGTATGTTTAATGAAGCCTCTTTTGTTGCAATGCGACGCAAAAAATAGTCCTTGTCCACACAGGCTGATGTGGAATTTCCTACTTCGAACAACACGCAGCAGCTCGCAGTTTTGTTTTGTTTTCCCCAGTAAGTTATTAATTATAAGCAACAAACTTAAAAATAAAATGCCTACAAGTGGTCATAAATATAGTGTTCTACTGCCCACATACATATAATGAAAAAGAAAATTTGCCAATTATAGTTTGGCTAATTGTCAAATACCTCAGCGAAAGTGGTTACAAATATGAAGTTATAGTAATTGACGATGGTAGTCCAGATGGAACTTTAGATGTAGCTAAGGATCTATAAAAAATCTATGGGGAACCGACGATAGTGCTGCGGCCGCGCGAATCCAAATTGGGTCTTGGTACTGCATACATCCACGGTATCATACACGCCACTGGAGATTTTATTATAATAGTGGATGCGGATTTGAGCCATCATCCGAGATTCATTCCCGCATTCATTGAGCTTCAAGCTACAAAGGACTATGATATAGTCTCAGGTACACGGTATAGAGGTGATGGTGGGGTTTTCGGTTGGGACTTCAAACGTAAACTCATATCTCGCGGAGCTAACTTCCTTTCGCAAATTCTACTGCGTCCCAATGCGTCGGATTTAACTGGTTCATTTCGTTTAGATAAAAAGGACGTGCTCGAGAAATGTATTGCCAGTTGTGTTTCGAAAGGCTATGTCTTTCAAGTGGAAATGTTAGTACGCGCACGTCAACATGGCTTCAGTATTGGTGAAGTACCTATAACATTTGTGGATCGCGTGTACGGCACCTCAAAACTGGGCGGAACAGAAGTTATTCAATTTGCCAAAAATTTATTATATTTAGTTGCAATGCGTAGTAAATAGTACAGCAACAACGCATGAACAGAAAAAAATGGGTATTTTGTTCTGTGCGAGATTTAGTACGCGCGAATGTGCGTAGGGCTTTCACTTGCGATACAGTGTTACATTTGTGTGTATCTCGCTTGAGTGTTATAAAGAGTGGTGACTTGAATGATGAGAACAATTTAACGATTGTGTTTCCAAATGCAAAAGTTATTAAGCTACTAGTCGATTGTGGAATGAATGTTAACGCCAAAAATGAGGCCAAAATCAACGCCACTAAATGTTGCTGTGCAACCATATAACTATTCTAATGATATTATATCGTTGCTATTGGAACATGGCGGGGACCTAGATCAACCAAATAAATCGGAATGAGCGTCCATTCACTTTGTAAGCAATCCAGCCAATACAATACCTCTAATGAATTTTATGAATCTTAAGTGTCTAGCTGCTACAGTTATAAGTAAATATAAAATTCCCTATCACCCTCAAATATCGAAATTACTTCAAGATTTTGTTAAACAACATGAACCTTGAAAATATACGTACATATATTTCAATTGCCTGGGCTGGGTCATTTGGATACGAACACATTCAGGACGTCCCAAAAGGTATACCTATCTTTACAAGACTCGACGCAAGGTTATTTGTTAGCCAAAATGGTGACTAAGTTTTGGCGTCGTCCGAGATACGACATAGATGATCCTCATGCTCCATATCATAAACGTATGAATTCTTTCCGTTTAAGGTAAATTATGAAACTAAAAGTGGAACACCATTAGTAATGTTTCTGGTTCTGTTTTAATTCATTGTTGAGAAGCGTTTTCCCTTTTTTTCTTTTGTGATCAACAACGCATCCCATTTTCGCGAAAAATAACCGGGAAGCTTTGCGGCAGTCCGCTACCTCCCCCCACCAGTGGTAAGGGGTAGCAGATACTGCGTAAAGTTGTAAAAATAACATTAGTCGGTTTTTTTTTTTTGTTAAAACCTCGTTCAAGTCTGACACTTCCCCCCACCAGTGGTAAGGGGTATCAGATACTGTTCGAGGTAAGGGAAGTATCCACCCGGTGGAATGCACTCCCGCTTTCAGCGACCTTTTGTAAGTCTGGCACTTCCCCCCACCCGTGGTAAGGGGTACTGGATACTGCTCAAGGTTAGGGAACTTTTTCCCACTTCCAAAAAATTTTTTTTTTTTTTACTTATGTGAGATTACGAAACGACTCCTTTCTTGATTGGGGTTTTTGAAATTCCCATTCGTAATCCAGTAAGCGGGACGAATCTAGTAGTCTAGTAGTAATGATAATGGTTTTGCAAGTGCCAATATGTTGTGGGGGAAATGATTCGGTTTCTACTGAACATTTCGTGCTTGATAAGGTCATGTTGGGTTGGTCACTCTTTCAGACATTGTTTAGGAAATGCCGCACGTTGGACTTTTATTCAAAAAATGCACTATGTTGCCAAAAAAACTCGCTCTCCGAGCATAAGTTCAAAGCATTTTTGTTAATGAAATACATTCCGGGATGAAGTGTTCTTCACTCTCACTCTAATATAGGGCGGTTTGGAGAAAAGTCCGGAATTGGGAAATTTTTGACATTGAGATAGCATGATTCGAAGATGTAGGCGACATGGGGTGAGAAGCTACTCAGCAGCCCAAGTAACTACCAAGTTCTCCAACAAACTATAATATGTATAAAATTTCTAAAACAAGGCAACAATCAGTATTTACTTTAGTGCGTCGGTAGTTTGATAATACTGGTCTGTATTCGATTATCGTTAGCACGAACGCACATATTTATGAATGGAATGGTTTTCTTACACAAATTGTGAGCCCAGACTTTCGGTGTTTATGCTTAAACTGAAATTCACCCTAATTGGAGAAATGTTTGAAGACCTTTTGAAAGGCATTCAAGATCAATGTTCAAAACCTTTTGACAATCCGTCTAAAAAGAATTGTTAGTTATAAGGGCTTTTTGGAGGCCACTTATAACATGCTTTCTTTTAGTAAATTTTTATGAGGTTTCATTTATTTTGTTTACACAATTTGTGAACCAACATCAACGCTTTGTAAGCTTAATGTTTGTTTGGGAAAGTTTTTATTGTAGACTTCCTACATGACGTGTACTTTGTTCTTATGAATTATAACTATTGGAGTCCTGATAGCTTCGGTGCTGTTGGCCTCGTGCATTTGACCGAGTGCTGATGCAATATGTGGCAGATCCTGGCTCTGCGTTAGGGTTCTGGTGTCCTTGCTCTGGGGAGCGAGTGACTTTTGGGTTAAATTTTTGGAAAGTGAGAAAGATAATGGGCTGAAAGCCTTTAGGTTCTGTGGCAGATCGGTTCACCCTTCTGCGGTAGGTTGTTATGATGTCCTCGTTATGGGATAACGAGTGAATGGGATGGTCTCTGGTGTCCTCGCTCGGGGCGGGCGAGTGAATTCGGCGATTTTCTGGTGTCCTCGCTCTGGGTGAGCGAGTGAATTATGGGGTTTTCTGTTCAGGGGGCCCCCGGTTAGTCTTGTTAAAAAAAAACTTAGATCGGAAAAGAAAAATGTTTTTTTTGTTTGCGAGCTTTTTGTACGCTCTCCCGCGTCTTCGTGCGTCTCGCTCCGTATTCAGGTGTAGGAGTCCCTCCGGCAGACTCGAAACGAGACCGGAGGTAGAGAAAAAAAAAAGAGAAGATGTAGGATCGCCCTCCGGTAGACTCGCACCATCACGAGACCGGGGGGTTGATTAGGGCATAGCTACAAGCTTAGGGATAGCGGGGCATCACGGCGCGTGGTTGAAACGCGTCTTCATGTCCCGCGCTCCCTTTCCCCATTGCCATCGCGTAGTACGTTTTAGGATTCCCCTCCGGTAGACTCGCACCATCACGAGACCGGGGGGTTGATTATAATATATGGCTCGGGAGAAACGCAGGCTTAGGGGTAGAGAGACAAGAAGACGCGGGTTCCTTAATTTGCTTTCTATGCTATCACCAACCGTGGGCCTCTGATTTTAGGTAGTCGAGGGAAATAGGATTTTGGGTTTGATTTTTTTTGAAGGGAGGGGTATGGAGGAACGGAGGGATTGTTAGGAGGAGCACTTAGCCTTCTCGCAATCCGTCTCTTCCGTTGGAAGAAGGATCAGTTTGACCAAAGGTCGTCTGACTTGACCCTTCTCGGTTTTGAGGTCGACTACGCGTACTCGGTCATCTTCGCCGGGGTGTACGTTGACAACTCGACATAACCTCCATTCGTTGGGAGATAAGTGGTCCTCTTTGAGGACAGCGAGATCTCCCACTTTTATATTTTGTTTGGGATGCTTCCACTTCACTCTTTTTTGAAGTTCGGATAGATATTCGGTTTTTCATCGCTTGCAGAAAGTGTGATGGAGGGCTTTGAGTTTCTGCCACCGATTGATCATCGAGGCAGGGCTCTCACTAGCATCCGGCTCTGGCGGAGCCAGTAGATGGCCGCCAGTGAGGAAATGACCTGGAGTAAGCGGCTCAAGGTCCGTTGGGTCATTGGATGCCGGGCTGAGCGGCCGCGAGTTCAGGCATGCCTCGATGCGGCACAAGAGTGTATGGAATTCCTCGAATGTGAATTTGTGTGGTGAGGCTATCTTTTTGAAGTGGCTTTTGAAGCTTTTAATTCCAGCCTCCCACAGCCCTCCCATGTGGGGAGCGCCCGCAGGGATGAAATGCCAAGTGAGCGACTGGTGGCTGTACTTCGAGACAGCATTGTCTCGGGCTTGTGAAATGAAAGTTTTAAATTCCGATCGTAGGGATCGTGAAGCTCCGACAAAGTTTGTACCGTTGTCGGAGTAGACGTTTTTGGGACATCCGCGTCTAGATATAAAACGGGCAAAAGCCGCAAGAAATGATGGGGTGCTGAGGTCAGTAGTGGCCTCCAGATGAATCGCTCGTGTGGAAAAACACACAAAAAGGCAGACATAGCCTTTGGATAGTCGACACCCTCTGCCGCGGTAACTTTTAATGTCGAAGGGTCCGGCGAAGTCGACTCCAGTATTCGTGAATGCACGGCTGAATGTCGTGCGTTCGCGAGGGAGAATACCCATAAGTTGGGTCTGAGCACGCTTTCGGTGTATCGTGAAAACTTTGCAATTATGAATGGTTGACCTAATCATGGTTTTGATGTTAGGTATCCAGTATTGGGTGCGTATCAGACGTAACATGAGTTGATTTTCCCCATGCAGACTTTGTTGATGAAACATTAGGACTGTAAGCCGGGATAACCGACAGTTGTATGGGAGGAGGATTGGGTGGCGTTCAGTAAAAGCTAAGTCCTTTGACGCTCCGAGTCGCCCTCCTACCCGAATGATGCCATGTTGGTCTAGATAGGGATTAAGTGAGAGTATTGCACTTTTCCCTGCAATTGGTTTTCCGGCCTTTAGATCATTATATTCGGAACTATAATGTTGTTTCTGATAGATTTTAATTAAGATTTGGGTTACTGATTTGATCTCATCAGGAGAGATTAAAGGTGACTCGACCTGAAATGATTTTTTTGTTTTGGGGTGAGTTCTTCGGTAGAACCTCATTACGTATGAGAGCACCCGTAAAGCCCTAGGTAGGTCTGAAAAGCGTTGAAGAACATCGATAGTATTTACTGTTGTTGTTGCGCAGGTCTTCGCCCTCTTTTCCTCTACGGAGGTGATGTAGTCACTTTGTTGTGCTGGCCATTGGGAAGTGTCTTCTTGCAGCCAAGAAGGTCCCTGCCACCACAACGAATTGTTGACCAATTCAGACGCAGGTAATCCTCTGCTACCTAAATCTGCTGGGTTAGATTCTGAGTTTACATGCAACCAGTCCTTATTTCCGACCATGTCGATGATCTTGGTGATCCGATGTGCGACGAAAGTGGACCAGGAACACGGCGGTTTCCTTATCCATGCGAGGACGATAGTTGAATCCGTCCAAAGGTGCACGTTTACTGGTCCCAACTTGAGGTTCCTGAAAATTGATTGGGTGATTTCCGCTAACAGCACGGCTCCGCAAAGTTCCAAACGTGGAAGAGAAAGAGTTTTCACTGGGGCTACTCGGGTTTTGGCTAGAAGCAGGTTCGTGCAGACATTATCATCCGTTTTGACGCGCATGTAAATGGCTGCTGCATAAGCCTTCTCGGATGCGTCACAAAATCCATGGATCTCGATGTCGGTTCCTGGTGAAAAGTTGACCCATCTAGGTATCCGGATTTTATCGATTTCATGGTATTGGTCGGTGAAGGTTTTCCATCGTTCCAGCGTACTGGTAGATACTGGTTCGTCCCAAGCGGTGCCTTCCAACCAAATACTCTGCATGAGTATTTTTGCCACAATGACCATTGGTGCCAGCCATCCCAAGGGATCGAAAAGTTTGGCGATTGCTGATAGTATCGCCCTCTTCGTAATGTTTTCCGGGTTGTCCAGCGTCCCTGCTTGAAAATAAAATAAGTCGGAGAGGGCATTCCATCGAATACCTAACGCTTTCACTGAACTGGTATCTTCGAATGCCAGGAAGTTTTCATTGAGCAGGTCTGCTTTGGGGATGTCCCTTAGAATGTCCTCTGAGTTGGAGGTCCATTTGCGAAGTGGAAAGCCCGCTGATTGTAGGACTTGACGAATTTCATCTCTGGCTTTAATAGTCGATGTGATCGTATGTCCACCCGCTAACACATCATCTACATACATGTATTCTCGCAGTATGCTAGCCGCTGTAGGGTGCGAGTTTGAGACGTCGTCTGCTAGTTGTAGGAGCGTTCTTATCGCGATATATGGCGCGCAATTTACTCCGAAGGTAACCGTCTTTAATTCGTAAAGACTGATAGGGTCATTCGGGGAAGTGCGATGCACAATACGTTGAAATTTGGTGTGATTTTCGTTCACCCAAATTTGTCGATACATCTTTTCGATGTCGCTATTGAATACGAAGCGGTATAGTCTCCATCGTAAGATAAGTATGGGTAGATCGGCTTGTAGAACTGGGCCTGGGAGGAGAATATCGTTTAAGCTATTGCCGTTGGCCGTAGGGCTCGAGGCGTTAAATACTACGCGTACCTTGGTGGTTGTACTTTCTGCTTTTACAACGGCGTGGTGGGGCAGGAAATAATTATCCGAATCGTCGGATGGAATATTCTTTTCAATTTTTCTCATATGTCCGAGCGTTTCATATTCTGACAACACTCGAACATATTCTTTTCCTAAATCTGGGTTTTTTATTAGCCGCCCCTCATTCCGGAAGAATTGAGATTCATTCCCATCTGGTCAATCCCGTATGGCACTTTAGATCGATTTTTCGCACTTTTATTTATTATTTTAACCAAAAAAAATGTTGCAAGAAATATTGCACTTACTGTGAACTTTTTGGTGATTTGTATGTTCTGGTGGTGATGTGGCAAGATGACTTGTGGTGTTGCTGATGGCTTAATCTGGCTATCGCTTGCTCAGTGTTTTGCACGCTGGTATTAAATAATATACTATCGAAATTTTGTGGTATAGCTGTTGATGGGCAAATATTTTTCCGTATAACTTTTTATGTTAGGAATTCTGAAGTGTGTGCGGTCAGCTATGATGCTTTGTTGTGGACTGTAATTTAGGTGCTGTTTCCAATTCCTGGTGAAGATGGACCAAATGTTCGGCCTGAGTGCGTCGTAAACCGGCAGTGGGTAGGCGCACAAGGGTCGATCTCGCTCAATGGATGATTCACTCAATAGAAAAGAAAGAAGAACACGGGAGGAGTTTCCTCGTTATAAAAATGCACTTTATTGGGTAGAGGGATAATAAACTTGCTACAATATTACCTGAATATGCTGGAACACGGCAGAGATCGCTGGCGGCAGATGCGTATGGTACGGCTGTTGAAATCAAAGAGGCCGGTTGTATAGCAAGCTACAACCGTTGACCCGCAAAATCCTCCGTTTTGGAGGGGAAAGGCACCCACACATCAACCCCGACATGCATATGCATGAGTGCTGACAAAAACCACACATACACGTACATGTACATGCATGCACATGCATGTGGCGGTGATGGTGTGGGTGGTTACAAATTAATTCGAGTATCGAGTATCGATTCGCAGGGTTGCATTGGGGGGATCGCAGACAGATGCGGAAAAAGTTAGGCATCCTGCCTAAACAACCAGCATGGTCGTATTGATCTCGATTAATGGGTCGGTTGGTGACCGCAGTTGTATGTTGCACGCTTCTTTTACTTGTGCAGACATTGTATTATTGATGCCCGAAGCTTGGGCATGCAGGTGTTTGGATGGCAGATTAATTCTGCGCTTTAGTTTCTCGGTAATGAATGAACATTCAGATCCCGAGTCTATTAGGGCTCTCGCCGAATAGTCAACACCATTAAAATGAATATTGACCTGAGCTGTCCCTAGTAATAACCCTTTATTTGTGTTTGCGAAACATGAGTTCACATTATTAATCGGAGCGTTTTCTCTTTCAGCATTGCGTCGTATTTGAGCTTCCCGTGAGGTAGATGCTCCGATAGTGTCAGGAGTATTTGTTGGTTTTGGCTGATTCGAAATATGAAGCAGCGTATGATGTCTTAAATGACATGTGGCACAGTTCATTTGACTGGTGCACTTTGTCACCGAATGGCCAGCAGAAAGGCAGTTTATACACCCACGGGTGCTCTTAATTTGTTCAAACCGTTTATTGGGTGTTAAACGTAAGAACTTTTCACACTTTGAAATTCGATGTGCAGGACTTTTGCACATCTTATACGTAGGTTTGGCTACTGTTGCACTTGCCTGGTAGGACCCTAATCTTTTCGACGATGTATCTGCCGAGGAACGAGAAGCATGTGGCTTAGAGGGTTTTGAAACCGTATCCCCTCTTATATCTACGACAGTTTCCAACGTTTGGAATCTGATGGATAAGAATTTATCCATATCTGCCCATTTTAAAATTTCTGTTTTATTTTCTATGGTTTGTTCCCATAGAGCCAGTGTGGTTTCTGGCAGTTTTGTGGAGCACAAATACGTTAGAATTGCATCCCAGTTTGATATGTCAATCTTGTGACATTGAAGCGCTGAGATACAATTGTTTATTTCACGTTGCAGTTTTTTAATGGAGCTACCGCATTCGCTCTCAACTGCTTTTAAACTAAAAAGAATTTTTAATTGGGCATTGACCAAGATACGTTTGTTTTCGTATCGGTCACATAAATTTTTCCACGCTGTATCGAAACCGTCTGTTGTTAAGGAACACCGTTCCACTATCTCTTTGGCCTCCCCTTGAGTTTTTTGCCTTAAATAGTATAGTTTTTGCACTGCATGGAGTTTACTATTATTAATATATATGGCAGTGAACATGTCCCTAAAAGACGGCCATGAAATATAGTCACCTTTGAAAATATCCGTATCACATGCTGGCAGGCGCACATGATATTCCATATTATCTGAGACATCTACTTTCTTATCTTTCTTTTCAAAATTTTCCAAAAGCTCAGCTATTGCCGCCTGACACTTTAGGAAGCTGAAATAGCACATTTTATGCTTCTTCTTGATAGCCGATAAGTCCTTTGAATCAAGCTCTGATGAACCTAAGAGCTTTTCGTGTGTCACCTTCGTAGCTTCCCACAGAGTTTTTAACTCATCCCTTTGGTATATTAGGGAGTGTTTACTGTGTTGTGAAGGTGACATGTCGTTGAAGTCATTTTCATACTCCGTCACTGCATCTGCTTGGCGTGTATAGGTCTCCATTGTGGATAAAAATAAAAACCCAAAAGTTTATACAGAAATTGCCTTTGCAGAGAGTAGTGAGTGAAAATGTCGCCAAAGGACAGAACTTGGAAGTGATAATGTGACAAGTGAAAGGATATGGTGTATGCGTATGTATGCACAAATTTACCAATTGATTGTGTAAGCCGATAAGTTATGGCTAACGTGAAAAGGACTGTACAGAGGCTTATGTGCCAAGTGGGATAAGTACAATTTCGTGGTGGCAACGGCGCGCACCCACGTAAATGTTAAGGAATGTGCTAATGCAGATTTGCTACTGAATTGTCTAAGCCAATAAGTAATGGCTAGTGAAGAAAGTGGTGTTAGTGAAAAGATAAAGAAATGTATGAGCGTTCGTTATGGACTTTTTGGTAATTTAACCAAGGGCTGTGATCTTTTGTATCACAAAAAATTAGATCAGTCAAAAACTGATTTGTGTATTGCCGCAAGCGAAAAATAAAAATAATTCAATTTTTAAAAAATTGAACAAGAAATAAGCCTTTTGGCCACCCAAACAACAACAACAATATATGTGTATGTAACTAAGTGCACTTTGTACTATAGCGCCAAACTAAATTGCAAACGTATAGCCCGTGTAAATAAGTGCAAGCGATTTTTATGTGGAAGAAAATTTTATTTAATTAAATGTGCGCCTAAAATAAATTTACAGGTTTCTGAAAAAGTAACCTTACCAAATCGATTTTTGTGCAGTGGATTAAATGAATTTTTTCAGATAAATCCTGCAAAGGTGAAAATTAGGAAATTGACGCAAATCGGTGTTTGAGGTTATGTTAACCCTTTAGAGCAGTGTTGTGCTACCTTGAGCTGTGTCCGGAAAATCTTACCGCTGGTGGGGGATTGTTCCGGATAGTCACAAGGCGTGTTGCACAAACTTTAAATAACTGCGTTAAGCGCCTTTTTCTATTTTTGCACAAAGTAAAAACTTCTCACTTCACGAAGAAAAAAAACAAAAGCACTTGCACTATTACATATAAAGAGTCACTTTGTAATTTGTAATTTTATTTAGAACTTTTATTAAAAGTGAAAAGGAAAACCCTACCTAGCACGGAATATTTTCAACCACGTACCTTTATTAATTCGTTGATCCGGAGTACTCGAATGTGAATTAAATTTTGTTGTTGGATGTTTCCAAAAGGTACCACCAAAATTTATCAGTTGTTGTATATTGGATATAAAATCGCTGGTATCACCAAGAAAGTTGTATTATTTGCTGTTGAAATTTTTGGTTTTTCCTGTGTATTCTCACGAGTTTGGTATGCTGATATTTGCTTTAATGCCTAGAGAGTTGAGTGGACTGTAATTATTATTGATTGGCTCTTCTTACCGGCGTGGTAAGGACCATGAACAAATGCGTGGTGGCAACGGCGCGCACCCACGTATTTGTTAAATAATAGTTAAGGCGAAAAAAGGGAAAGAAAATAAAAACACCAAAAAGATTTCGTATTAATAAAAAAAAGGAATTCACAGTGTTTTCTTTATTCAATGTATGTAAATACAACAAGTGTTAAGGAAGATTTTAACAGATGTTGTGAAAATGAAAATATTAAATATATTTTCAGAAATTGTTACCTATATTTTATGAAATTGACAACTTACGTGAACGGGCGATTACGTGTACCTTTGCTGGCTGCTGGATTCAAAGAGGACGAGACTCTTCCACATGAGCCGATGAACCCACGATACAGCCACTTCGTTGGGTTTCCCGGCAACAAAGTTGCTGTACCACGGGCTCACAGCGGTAAACATCTAAGATACATACGTACTACCACTCACACATGCCTGTGTGTATAGTGATCACACGAATATGCGGGTGGTAGTAACGAAGAAAATAAACAAAGAAAGTTATGTTACGAGGGGGGGGGGGGGAAGATATATTTAGGCCTGTGGCCTAAACAACCATCTAGAAATGATGCCGGAAGGTACCCCAAATGATCCCGAAATAGTCCCGAAATGACACCGACGGGATCCCGGACGGATACCGAAAATGATGTCCTCAAAATGATGCCGCAAAGGTCCTAAAATTAGCCCCTAATATTCCCGAAATGACCCTGACGGGATCCCGGACGGATCCCGCAAACCATCCAGAAATGATGCCGAATGGGTCCACTATGATCCCATATTAGTCGAGAAAAAGTCCCGACATGACCCCGAAGAGATCCCGGACGGATCCCGAAAACCATCCAGAAATGATGGTGGAAGGGACCACAAATGATCCCGAAAAAGTCCCGAAATGACCCGGACGGATCCCGAAAACCATCCAGAAATGATGGTGGAAGAGACCCCAAATGATCCCGAAAAAGTCCCGAAATGACCCCGACGGAAGCCCGGACGGATCCCGAAAACCATCCAGAAATGATGCCGAAAGGATACCAAATGATCCCGAAAAAGTAGCGAAATGACCCGGCTGGATGCCGGACGGATCCCGAAAACCATCCAGAAATGATCCCGGAAGGCTTTCGATATGACCCTAACGGGATTACAAATAAGGTGAAGCTAATTCTAAAACCATGTTAATAAGGAAGCAGGCGCGTTGGAGCGAATGAAGAGTTACATAGAAACATACAGGCTAATAAAAGCGTACTAATAAAAACAATTGAAGGAGGCGGTTGGCGGGAGAAGAAGGAGAGGACCACTGATCGTTTTTATACTCAGTTGAGCAGAGCTCACAGAGTATATTAACTTTGATTGCATAACGGTTGGTTGTACAGGTATAAACGAATCGAGATAGATATAGACTTCCATATATCAAAATCATCAGTATCGAAAAAAAAATTCGATTGAGCCATGTCCGTCCGTCCGTCTGTCCGTTAACACGATAACTTGAGTAAATTTTGAGGTATCTTGATGAAATTTGGTATGTAGGTTCCTGGGCACTCATCTCAGATCGGTATTTAAAATGAAAGATATCGGACAATAACCACGCCCACTTTTTCGATATCGAAAATTTCGAAAAATCGAAAAAGTGCGATAATTCATTACCAAATACGCATTAAGCGATGAAACTTGGTAGGTGAGTTGAGCTTATGACGCAGAATAGAAAACTAGTAAAATTTTGGACAATGGGCGTGGCACCGCCCACTTTTAAATGAAGGTAATTTAGAAGTTTTGCAATCTGTAATTTGGCAGTCGTTGAAGATATGATGATGAAGTTTGGCAGGAACGTTACTCTTATTTCTTTATGTCTGCTTAATAAAAATTAACAAAATCGGAGAACGACCACGCCCACTTTTTAAAAAAAAATTTTTTTTAATTCAAATTTTAAAAGAAAAGTTAATATCTTTACAGCATATAAGTAAATTATGCCAAAATTCAACTCCAGTAATGATATGGTGCAACAAAATACAAAAATAAAAGAAAATTTCAAAATGGGCGTGGCTCCGCCCTTTTTCATTTAATTTGTCTAGGATACTTTTAATGCCATAAGTCGAACAAAAATTAACCAATCATTGTGAAATTTGGTAGGGGCTTAGCTCATAGGACGAAAACTGTTTTCTGTGAAAAAGGGCGAAATCGGTTGAAGCCACGCCCAGTTTTAATACACAGTCGACCGTCTGTCCTTCCGCTCGGCCTTTAACACGATAACTTGAGCAAAAGTCGATATATCTTTACTAAACTCAGTTCACGTACTTATCTGAACTCACTTTGTATTGGTGTAAAAAATGGCCGAAATCCGACTATGACCACGCGCACTTTTTCGATATCGAAAATTACGAAAAATGAAAAAAATGCCATAATTATATACCAAATATGAAAAAAGGAACGAAACATGGTAATTGTATTGGTCTATTGACGCAAAATATAACTTTAGAAAAAACTTGGTAAAATGGGTGTGACACCTACCATATTAAGTAGAATAAAATGAAAAAGTTTTGCGGGGCAAAATCAAAAGCCCTTGGAATCTTGGAAGGAATACTGTACGTGGTATTACATATATAAATAAATTAGCGGTACCCGACAGATGATGTTCTGGTACACACTGGTCCACATTTTGGTAGATATCTCGAAAACGCCTTCACATATACAACTAAGGACCACTCCCTTTTAAAACCCTCATTAATACCTTTCATTTGATACCCATATCATACAAACAAATTCTAAAGTCACCCCTGGTCCACGTTTATGGCGATATCCCGAAAAGGCGTCCACACATAGAACTAAGGCCCACTCCTTTTTAAAATACTCATTAACACCTTTCATTTGATACCCATATCGTACAAACAAATTCTAGAGTCGCCCCTGGTCCACCTTTATGGCGATATTTCGAAAAGGCGTCCACCTATAGAACTAAGGCCCACGCCCTTTTAAAATACTCATTAACACCTTTCATTTGACACCCATATTGTACAAACGCATTCCAGAGTCACCCCTGGTCCACTTTTATAACGATATTCCGAAAAGGCGTCCACCTATAGAACTAAGGCCCACTCCCTTTTAAAACACTTATTAACACCTTTCGTTTTATACCCATATTGTACAAACGCATTCTACAGTCAACCCTGGTCCACTTTTATAACGATATTCCGAAAAGGCGTCCACCTATAGAACTAACGCCCACTCCCTTTTAAAATACTCATTAACACCTTTCATTTGATACCCATATCGTACAAACAAATTCTAGTGTCACCCCTGGTCCACCTTTATGGCGATATTTCGAAAAGGCGTCCACCTATAGAACTAAGGCCCACTCCTTTTTAAAATACTCATTAACACCTTTCATTTGATACCCATATCGTACAAACAAATTCTAGAGTCGCCCCTGGTCCACCTTTATGGCGATATTTCGAAAAGGCGTCCACCTATGGAACTAAGGCCCACGTCCTTTTAAGATACTCATTAACACCTTTCATTTGATACCCATATCGTACAAACAAATTCTAGAGTCACCCCTGGTCCACCTTTATGGCGATATTTCGAAAAGGCGTCCACCTATAGAACTAAGGTCCACGCCCTTTTAAGATACTCATTAACACCTTTCATTTTATACCCATATCGTACAAACAAATTCTAGAGTCACCCCTGGTCCATCTTTATGGCGATATCTCGAAACGGCGTCCATCTATAGAACTAAGGCCCATTCCCTTTTAAAATAGTCATTACCACCTTTCATTTGATACCCATATCGTACAAACAAATTCTAGAGTCACCCCTGGTCCACGTTTATGGCGATATCTCGAAAAGGCGTCCACAAATAGAACTAAGGCCCCCTCCTTTTTAAAATACTCATTAACACCTTTCATTTGATACCCATATCGTACGAAAAAATTCTAGAGTCACCCCTGGCCCACCTTTATGGCGATATTTCTAAAAGGCGTCCACCTATAGAACTAAGGTCCACGCCCTTTTAAAATACTCATTAACACCTTTCATTTGATACCCATATCGTACGAAAAAATTCTAGAGTCACCCCTGGCCCACCTTTATGGCGATATTTCGAAAAGGCGTCCACCTATAGAACTAAGGTCCACGCCCTTTTAAGATACTCATTAACACCTTTCATGTGATACCCATATCGTACAAACAAATTCTAGAGTCACCCCTGGTCCACGTTTATGGCGATATCTCGAAAAGGCGTCCACCTATAGAACTAAGACCCACGCCCTTTTAAAACACTCATTAACACCTTTCAGTTGATACCCATATTGTACAAACGCATTCTAGAGTCACCCCTGGTCCACTTTTATAACGATATTCCGAAAAGGCGTCCACCTATAGAACGAAGGCCCACTCCCTTTTAAAACACTTATTAACACCTTTCGTTTGATACCCATATCGTACAAACAAATTCTAGAGTCACCTCTGGTCCATCTTTATGGCGATATCTCGAAACGGCGTCCATCTATAGAACTAAGGCCCATTCCCTTTTAAAATGGTCATTACCACCTTTCATTTGATACCCATATCGTACAAAATAAATTCTAGAGTTACCCTTGGTCCACGTTTATGGCGATATCTCGAAAAGGAGTACACCTATAGAACTTAGGCCCACTCCCTTTTAAAATTATCATTAACACATTTCATTTGATACCCATATCGTACAAACAAATTCTAGAGTCAGACCTGGTCCACCTTTATGGCGATATCCCTAAATGGCGCCCATCTATAGAACTATGGCCCACTTCCTCTTAAAATACTCTTTAATACATTCCATTTGATACACATGTCATACAAACACATTCCAGGGTTACCCTTGGTTCTTTTTACAACATGGTGATTTTCCCTTACTTTGTCTCCACACCTCTCAACTGAGTATGTAATGTTCGGTTACACCCGAACTTAGCCTTCCTTACTTGTTTGAAAATTGTTTAGATCTCGATCTGTATGTGCCAGATACCAAAAACTATTGATCTTGGAGAAAATTTATATTGAGTTATAATAATTTATAGATTTTACACCAGAGGTTATGAGAAGGGGGGAGGGAGCACGGAGGGTGTCACTGCTCATTTTGTAAGCCCTCGACTTATTCGACCTATTGAGTTGTAATATTGGTGAAGGTCAGTAAAGGTAAAATGATAATGTGTCAAAATTATTAAAAAGTAATTGTTTGAAGGGATCGTGGCATCCCCACCCCCCTTTCCATGCTCGAAAAAAATTTCGCTTGTAGACTATTGTCTGTGTACCAAATTTCATCAAAATCCGTGTAGCCGTTCTGGCGTGATTCAGTCACAAAGACGAAAAAATACAATAGTTAAATTTTAACTGTTCCTAGGGGGTGGGGACCTCCCCGCTTTTCAAAAAAATATAGCTAGTAGATCCTACTAGACTATTGGCTGTATGTGTGCAAAATTTCATCCAAATCGGTCCAGCCGTTCTTTGCCTGATTGAGTCACAAAGACAAACGTCTGGACAAACATCCAAACATCCAAACATCCAAACATCTAAACGTCCAAACATCCAAACTTTCCCATTTATAATATATATTAGATTAGATTAGATAGCCTTTACCCGCGGCCCCGTCCGCAAGGAGAAAATAAAATATATGTGCTATTCACGTTAGCCTGCTTATCAAGTTATCTGTTTAAAAATTATTTTTGTCTAATGTATTTTATTTTTGTGATTTAGTAAAAAAAAAGAACTAAATGAGAAGATAAGCTGAATGGCACGCTTACATGAATAGTACAATACAGTTTTTTCGAATTAAAAAAATACATTTTGTTTAAATTAAATTAACTGATATGAAAGGGTGAAAGAATTACTACTCATATAACAAAGGTGTGAAACTACAATTAGCTAAAACTAAAGAGAATTTTTTAGATGAAAATAGTGTTGCTTTTTCGGGTTTTAGTTGATTAAAATATTACAAAAAGTGTAATTATAGTTATAACAGTTCCTTACACTATTATAGAACGAAAAAGCTGTGTTAGATTGAAGATAAAACATACCGAATTTTAATTACGAATAATTAGCAGCAAATCCACGGCCATAAAAGCTCATAATTTAAAAAGGCATGTGTGCTGAACTACCGGTTGCGAAGAGACCTAAATGATCCCGGAAGGGTCCCAAGATGATATTAAAATTCCAGTACAGATCCCGAAAATCATCCAGAAATTAACCAGGAGGGGTCCCAAAATGATTCAAAAATAGTCCCGAAAAAGTTCCGAAATTACCCTTATGGGTTCCCGTACAGATCCCGAAAACCAGCCAGAAATGATACCGAAAGGCTCCCCAAATCATCTCGTATTAGTCCCGAAAAACTACAGGAACGGCTCCGACGTGATTCCTGACGGATCCCGAAAACCATCCAGAAATTATGCCGGAAGGGACACCAAATGATCCCGAAAAAGTCAAGAAATGGCCCCGACGGGATCCCGGATGGATCCCAAAAACCATACTGAAATGATGTCGGAAAATACCCCAAACGATCCCGAAATAGCCCCGAAAAAGTCCCGAAATGATCCCGACGGGATCCCGGACGGATCCCGAAAACTATCCAGAAATGATGCCGGAAAGGTCCTCAAATGATCCCCTAATAGTCCCGAAATGGCCCTGACGGGATCCCGGACGGATACCGCAGAATATCCAGAAATGATGCCGAAAGGGTCCCCATTTGAGCCCGTATCAGTCGAGAAAAAGTCCCGAAGCGACGGGATCCCGAAAAACTATCTAGATATGATGCCGGAAGGTACCCCAACATGATCCCGATATAGTACCGAAATGACCCCTACGGGATCCCGAACGGATCGCGAAAACTATCCAGAAATGATGCCGAAAAGGTCCCCAAATAATCCCCTAATAGTCCCGAAATTACCCTGCTGGGATACCGAACGAATCCCGAAAACCATCCAGAAATGATGCCGAATTAGTCGAGAAAAAGTCCCAAAATGACACCGATGGGATCCCGGACGCATCCCGAAAACCATGTAGAAATGATACCGAAAAATACCCCTAATGATCCCGAAAAAGTCCCGAAATAACCTCGACGGGATCCCGAAAACCATCTAGAAATGATGCCGGAAGGTACCCCAAATGATCCGGAAAAAGTACAAAAATAACCAAGACGGGGCCCGGACGAATCCCGAAAACCATACAGAAATGATGCCCGGAAGGGACCCCAAATGATCCCGAAAAAGTCGCGAAATGACCCGACGGAATCCCGGACGGATACCGAAAACCATCCAGATAGGATGCCGGAAAGGTCTTCAAATGATCCCCTAATAGTCCCGAAATGACCATGACGGGATCCCTGACGGATTCTGGAAATCATCCAGAAATGATGCCGAAATGGTTCCTAAATTATTCCGTATTATTCGAGAAAAAGTCCCGAAATTACCCCGACGGGATAACGGACGGATTCCGGAAACCATGTATAAATGATGCCGGAAAGGTCTTCAAATGATCCCCTAATAGTCTCGAAATCACCCTGACGGAATCCCGGATGGATCCCGAAAACAATCCAGAAATGATGCCGAAAGGGCCCTCAAATGATCCGTATTAGTCGAGAAAAAGTCCCGAAATGACCCCGACGGAATCCCGGACGAATCCCTAAAAAATCCAGAAATGATGCCGAAAGGGTCCCCAAATGATCCCGAAAAATTGCCAAAATGTCACTGCTCACTTTGTAAGCCCTCGACGTATTTGACACATTGAGTCTGTGATATTGGTGAAGGCCAGTATACGTAAAGTTATAATGTGTAAAAATAATTAAAAAGTAATTGCTCGAAGGGGTCGTGGGACCGCACCCCTCTTTCCATGTTCGAAAAAGATTTCGCTAGTAGACTACTGTCTGTGTATCAAATTTCATCAAAATCCGTGTAGCCGTTCTGGCGTGATTCACTCGCAAAATCTAAAAAATATAATAATTAAATTATAACTGTTCGTAGGGGGCGGGGAGCTCCCCCCCTTTGAAAAATATATAGCTAGTAGATCCTTCTAGACTATTGGCTATATGTGTGCCAAATTTCATCCAAATCCGTCCAGCCGTTCTTGCGCGATTGAGCCACAAAAACAAACATCTGGACAAACATCCAAACATCCAAACTTTGCCATTTATAATATACTAGCCTTTACCCGCGGCCCCGTCCGCAAGGAAAATTTTAAATATATGGGCTATTCGCGTTAGCCTGCTTATTATCTGTTTAAAATTTTGTTTTCTGTCTAATGCATTTTATTTTTGTAATTGAGTAAAAAAAAAAGAACTAATTGAGCTGATAACCTGATAGGATCCCAAATGATCCCGAAATTATCCAGAAAAAGCTACAAAATGACCCCAACGCTATCGCGGACGGATCCCGAAAACCATCCAGAAATGCCCCGAAAGGGTCTCCAAAAGTTACCCGAATAGTCCCAAAAAAACCCGAAATGAGAGCGACACGATTCTAGACGTACGTAGAGAACCACACAGAAATGATCCCTGAAGGTGTTCCAAAATGATCCCGAAAAGGTTCCGAAATGACCCTGACGGGCTCCCGGGCGGATCTCAAAAACCATCCAGAAAATATCCAGGAAGGGTCCCTAAATTATCCCGGCTAACTCCAGAAAAAGTTCAGAAATGGCTCCGAGAGGATCCACGATGGATCGCGAAAACCATACAGAAATGATTCCGGAAGGATTCCAAAATGATCCCGAAATAGTCCGGAATTGACCCAGATGGCATCCCGCACAGATCCAGAAATGATCCCGGAAGGGTGCAAAAACTATCCCGGAAAAGTAACAAAAAATCCCGAAATGGCTCCTACGGCATCCCGGACGGATCCAGAAATGATCTCGGTAGGGTCCCCAAATGATCCCAAAATGGTCCCGAAATGACCCTGATGGATCCGGCAAACCATCAAGAAATTATGCCGAAAGGGTCCCAAAATGATCCCGAAATAATACAGAAAAAGTCACGAAACGACCCCTAGAGAATCCCCAAATGATCCCGTATTAGCCCCGAAAAGGTCCCGAAATAACCCCGACGGGATCCCGGACAAATCCCGAAAACCATCCAGAAATGATGCCGGAAGGAATCCCAAATGATTCCGTAAAAGTCCCGCATTGATTCCGACGGGATCCCGAACGGATACCGAAAATAATCCAGAAGTGATGCCGGAAAGGTCCTCAAATGATCACCTAATAGTCCCGAAATGACCCTTAAGGGGTCATGGACGGATCCCATAAACCATCCAGAAATGATCCCGATATAGTCCCGAAGAAGTCCCGAAATGACCCTGACGGGATCTCGAACGCACCCCTAAATGACCCTGACGGGATCCCGGACAGATCCCGAAATCCATCCAGAAATGATCTTGGGAGGGACCCCAAATGATCCCGAAAAAGTCCCGCAATGATTCCGAGGGGATCCTGATCGGATACCGAAAACCATCCAGAAGTGATGCCGGAAAGGTCCTCAAATGATCACCTAATACCAAAATGACCCTGACGGCATCCCGGACTGATCCCAAAATCCATCCAGAAATGATCTTGGGAAGGTCTCAAAATTATCCCGAAATAGTCTCGGAAAAGTTCAGAAATTACCCTGACGGGTTCCCGGACGAATCCTGAAAGCCATCTCTAAATGATCCCGAAAAAGTCCCGAAATGACCCTGACTGGACCCCGAGAGGATCCCGAAAACTATCCAGAAATGATGCCGGAAATGTCCTCAAGTGATCACCTAATAGTTCCGAAAAGACCCTGACGGGATCCCGAACGGATCCCAACAACTATCTAGAAATGATGCCGAAAGGGCCCGCAAATGATCCCGTATTAGTCGAGAAAAAGTCCCGAAATGAACCCGACGGGATGCCGGACGAATCCCAAAAACCATCCAGAAATGATGCCGGAAGGGACACCAAATGATCCCGAAAAAGTCCCGCAATAATTCCGACGGGATCCTGAGCGGATACCGAAAACCATCCAGAAGTGATGCCGAAAAGGTCCTCAAATGATCACCTAATAGTCCCAAAATGACCCTGACGGCATCCCGGACAGATCCCGAAATCCATCCAGAAATGATCTTGGGAGGGTCCCAATTTATCCCGAAATAGTCTGGGAAAAGTCCAGAAATTACCCTGACGGATCCCGGACGAATCCTGAAAACCAATCTTAAATGATGCCGAAAAAGTCCCGAAATGACCCTGATGGGACCCGGAATGGATCCCGAAAACTAACCAGAAATGATGCCGGAAAGGTCCTCAAATGATCTCCCAATAGTTCCGAAAAGACCCTGACGGGATCCCGAACGGATCCCGACAACTATCCAGAAATGATACCGAAAGGGCCCGCAAATGATCCCGTATTAGTCGAGAAAAAGTCCGAAATGACCCCGACGGGATGCCGGACGAATCCCAAAAACCATCCAGAAATGATGTCGGAAGGGACCCAATGATCCCGAAAAAGTCCCGCAATTATTCCGACCAGAAACGAAAACCATCCAGAAATGATGCCGGAAGAGCCCTCAAATGATCCCGAAAAAGTCCCCAAATGACCCCGACGATATCCCGGACGGAACCCGAAAACCATCCAGAAATGATGCCGGAAGAGCCCCCAAATGATCCCGAAAAAGTCCCCAAATGACCCCGACGAGATCCCGCACGGATCCCGAAAACCATCCAGAAATGATGCCGGAAGAGCGCCAAATGATCCCGAAAAAGTCCCCAAATGACCCCGACATACTCCAGAAAAGTTCCGAGGGAATCAACGACGGATCGCGAAAACCATACAGAAATGATTCCGGAAGGATCCAAAATGATCCCGAAATAGTCCGGAAATGACCCAGATGGGATCCCGCACAGATCCAGAAATGATCCCGGAAGGGTCCAAAAACTATCCCGGAAAATTAACAAAAAATCCCGAAATGGCTCCTACGGCATCCCGGGCGGATCCAGAAATGATCTCGGAAGGGTCCCCAAATGATCCCAAAATGGTCCCGAAATGACCCTGATGGATCCGGCAAACCATCAAGAAATTATGCCGGAAGGGTCCCCAAATGATCCCGAAATAAAACAGAAAAAGTCACGAAACAACCCTAGAGGATCCCCAAATGATCCCGTATTAGCCCCGAAAAAGTCCCAATATGACCCTGACGGGATCCCGAAAGGATTCGAAAACAATACAGAAATGATGCCGGAAAGGTCCTCAAATGATCCCCTAATAGTCCCGAAATGACCGTGACGGGATCCCGACAACTATCCAGAAATGATGCCGAAAGGGTCCGCAAATGATCCCGTATTAGTCGAAAAAAAGTCCCGAAAGGACCACGACGGAATCCGGACGAATCCCAAAAACCATCCAGAAATGATGCCGGTAGGTATCCCAAATGATCCCGAAATAGTCCCGAAATGACCTCGTCGGCATCCCGGACGGATCCCGAAAATTATCCAGAAATGATGCCGGAAAGGTTCCCAAATGATCCCCTAATAGTCCCGAAATTACCCTAATGGGATCCCGGACGGATCCCGAAAACCATCCAGAAATGATGCCGAAAGGGTTCCAAATGATCCGGTATTAGTCGCGAAAAATTCCCGAAATGACCCCGACGGGATCCCGGACGGATCCCGAAAACCATCCAGAAATGATGCCGAAAGGGTTCCCAAATGATCTCGTATTAGTCGCGAAAAAGTCCCGAAATGACCCCGACGGGATCCCGGACGGATCCCGAAAACCATCCAGAAATGATGCCGGATGAGCCCCAAAATGATCCCGAAAAAGTCCCCAAATGACCCCGGCGAGATCCCGGACGGATCCCGAAAACCATCCAGAAATGATGCCGGAAGAGCCCCCAAATGATCCCGAAAAAGTCCCCATATGACCCCGACGAGATCCCGCACGGATCCCGAAAACCATCCAGAAATGATGCCGGAAGGGTCCCCAAATGATCGCAAAATAGTCCCGAAATGATTCCGGAATAGTCCCGAAAATGTTCCAAAATAACCCCGACGGGATCCCGGACGGATCCCGTAAACTATACAGAAATGATCCCGGAAGGGTCCCAAAATGATCCCGAAATAGTCCCGAAATTACCCCGGCGTAATCCCGGACCGATCCCGAAAACCATCCAGAAAGGATCCCGGAAGGGTCTCGATATGACCCTTACGGGATTACAAATAAGGTGAAGCTAATTATAAAACCATGTTAATAAGGCAGCAGGCGCATTGGAGCGAATAAAAAGTTAGATAGAAACATACAGGTAAAGCTAATAAAAGCGTGCTAATAAAAACAATTGATGGAGGGCGGATGGCGGGAGTAGAGGAGAGGACCACTGATCGTTCCTCCAAAATTGTCTAGATCTCGTTCTGTATGTACCAGATACCAAAAACTATTGATTTAGGAGAAAATTTAGATTGAGTTATAACAATTTATGGATTTTACACCAGAGGGGGAGATAAAGGGGGCGGGCGGAGGGTGTCACTGCTTACTTTGTAAGCCCTCGACTTATTTGACCCCTTGAGTCTGTGATATTGGTGAAGGCCAGTATACGTAAAGTTATAATGTGTAAAAATTATGAAAAATAATTTCTCGAAGGGTCGTGGGACCCCCACCCCTCTTTCCATGTTCGAAAAAAATTTCGCTAGTAGACTACTGTCTGTGTCCCAAATTTCATCAAAATCCGTGTAGCCATTCTGGCGTGATTCAGTCGCAAAGACGAAAAAATATAATAATTAAATTATAACTGTTCCTAGGGGGCGGGGACCACGCCCCTTTTGAAAAATATATAGCTAGTAGATCCTTCTAGACTATTGGCTATATGTTTGCAAAATTTCATCCAAATCGGTCCAGCCGTTCTTGCGTTATTGAGTCACAAAGACAAACGTCTGGACAAACATCCAAACATCCAAACATCCAAACATCCAAACATCCAAACATCCAAACATCCAAACATCTAAACATCCAAACATCCAAACATCCAAACATCTTAACATCCAAACTTTCCCATTTATAATATACTAGCCTTTACCCGCGGCCCCGTCCGCAAGGAGAAAATGAAATATGTGGGCTATTCACGTTAGCCTGCTTATAAAGTTATCTGTTTAAAATTTTTTGTCTGTCTAATGCATTTTATTTTTGTAATTGAGTAAAAAAAAGAACTTTATGAGCTTATAACCTGATAGGATCCCAAAATGATAACGAAAAGCCACGAATGAAACACCCCGGAAGTGTTTCCAAAAGTTCCCGAAGTAGTCCCAAAAAAACCCGAAATGACAACAACACGATTCTAGACTTATCCAGATAACCACACAGAAATGATGCCTGAAGGGTACCAAATTGATCCCGAAATAGTCCTGAAAAAGTTCCGAAATTACCCCGACGGGCTCCCGGACGGATCTCAGAAACCATCCAGAAAATATCCAGGAAGGGTCCCTAAATTATCCCGACTAACTCCAGAAAAAGTTCCGAAATGGCTCCGAGGGGATCCACGATGGATCGCGAAAACCATACAGAAATGATTCCGGAAGGATTCCAAAATGATCCCGAAATATTCCGGAATTGACCCAGATGGGATCCCGCACAGATCCAGAAATGATCCCGGAAGGGTGCAAAAACTATCCCGGAAAAGTAACAAAAAATCCCGAAATGGCTCCTACGGCATCCCGGACGGATCCAGAAATGATCTCGGAAGGGTCCCCAAATGATCCCAAAATGGTCCCGAAATGACCCTGATGGATCCGGCAAACCATCAAGAAATTATGCCGAAAGGGTCCCAAAATGATCCCGAAATAATACAGAAAAAGTCACGAAACGACCACTAGAGGATCCCCAAATGATCCCGTATTAGCCCCGAAAAGGTCCCGAAATAACCCCGACGGGATCCCGGACAAATCCCGAAAACCATCCAGAAATGATGCCGGAAGGAATCCCAAATGATTCCGTAAAAGTCCCGCATTGATTCCGACGGGATCCCGAACGGATACCGAAAATCATCCAGAAGTGATGCCGGAAAGGTCCTCAAATGATCACCTAATAGTCCCGAAATGACCCTTAAGGGGTCATGGACGGATCCCATAAACCATCCAGAAATGATCCCGATATATTCCCGAAGAAGTCACGAAATGACCTTGACGGGATCTCGAACGCACCCCTAAATGACCCTGACGGGATCCCGGACAGATCCCGAAATCCATCCAGAAATGATCTTGGGAGGGACCCCAAATGATCCCGAAAAAGTCCCGCAATGATTCCGAGGGGATCCTGATCGGATACCGATAACCATCCAGAATTGATGCCGGAAAGGTCCTCAAATGATCACCTAATACCAAAATGACCCTGACGGCATCCCGGACTGATCCCAAAATCCATCCAGAAATGATCTTGGGAAGGTCCCACAATTACCCCGAAATAGTCTAGGAAAAGTTCAGAAATTACCCTGACGGGTTCCCGGACGAATCCTGAAAGCCATCTCTAAATGATCCCGAAAAAGTCCCGAAATGACCCTGACTGGACCCCGAAAGGATCCCGAAAACTATCCAGAAATGATGCCGGAAATGTCCTCAAATGATCACCTAATAGTTCCGAAAAGACCCTGACGGGATCCCGAACGGATTCCGACAACTATCTAGAAATGATGCCGAAAGGGCCCGCAAATGATCCCGTATTAGTCGAGAAAAAAGTCCCGAAATGAACCCGACGGGATGCCGGACGAATCCCAAAAACCAGCCAGAAATGATGCCGGAAGGGACACCAAATGATCCCGAAAAAGTCCCGCAATAATTCCTACGGGATCCTGAGCGGATACCGAAAACCATCCAGAAGTGATGCCGAAAAGGTCCTCAAATGATCACCTAATAGTCCCAAAATGACCCTGACGGCATCCCGGACAGATCCCGATATCCATCCAGAAATGATCTTGGGAGGGTCCCAAAATTATCCCGAAATAGTCTGGGAAAAGTCCAGAAATTACCCTGACGGATACCGAACGAATCTTGAAAACCAATCTTAAATGATGCCGAAAAAGTCCCGAAATGACCCTGATGGGACCCGGAAAGGATCCCGAAAACTAACCTGAAATGAAGCCGGAAAGGTCCTCAAATGATCTCCCAATAGTTCCGAAAAGACCCTGACGGGATCCCGAACGGATCCCGACAACTATCCAGAAATGATACCGAAAGGGCCCGCAAACGATCCCGTATTATTCGAGAAAAAGTCCCGAAATGACCCCGACGGGATGCCGGACGAATCCCAAAAACCATCCAGAAATGATTTTGGAAGGTACCCCAATGATCCCGAAAAAGTCCCGCAATTATTCCGACGGGAATCTGAACGGATACCGAAAACCATCCAGAAGTGATGCCGGAACGGTCCTCAAATGCTCACCTAATAGTCCCAAAATGACCCTGAGGGCATCCCGGACAAATCCCGAAATCCATCCAGAAATGATCTTGGGAAGGTCCCAAAATGATCCCGAAATAGTCTCGGAAAAGTCCAGAAATTACCCTGACGGGTTCCCGGACGAATCCTGAAAGCCATCCTTAAATGATCCCGAAAAAGCCCCGAAATGACCCTGACGGGAACCCGAAAGGATTCCAAAAACTATTCAGAAATGATGCCGGAAAGGTCCTCAAATGATCCCCTAATAGTTCCGAAATGACCGTGACGGGATCCCGAACGGATCCCGACAACTATACAGAAATTATGCCGAAAGGGTCCGCAAATGATCCCGTATTAGTCGAGAAAAAGTCCCGAAATGACCCCGACGGGATCCCGGACGAATCCCAAAACCCATCCAGAAATGATGCCGGTAGGTATCCCAAATGATCCCGAAATAATCCCGAAATGACCTCGTCGGCATCCCGGACGGATACCGAAAATTATCCAGAAATGATGCCGGAAAGGTCCACAAATGATCCCCTAATAGTCCCGAAAATGTTCCAAAATAACCCCGACGGGATCCCGGACGGATTCCGTAAACTATACAGAAATGATCCCGGAAGGGTCCCAAAATGATCCCGAAATAGTCCCGAAAAAGTCCCGAAATTACCCCGGCGTAATCCCGGACCGATCCCGAAAACCATCCAGAAATGATCCCGGAAGGGTCTCGACTGACCCTTACGGGATTACAAGTAAGGTGAAGCTAATAATAAAACCATGTTAATAAGGCAGCAGGCGCATTGGAGCGAATAAAAAGTTAGATAGAAACATACAGGTAAAGCTAATAAAAGCGTGCTAATAAAAACAATTGATGGAGGGCGGATGGCGGTAGTAGAGGAGAGGACCACTGATGGTTCCTCCAAAATTGTCTAGATCTCGTTCTGTATGTACCAGATACCAAAAACTATTGATTTAGGAGAAAATTTAGATTGAGTTATAACAATTTATGGATTTTACACCAGAGGGGGAGATAAAGGGGGGCGGGCGGAGGGTGTCACTGCTTACTTTGTAAGCCCTCGACTTATTTGACCCCTTGAGTCTGTGATATTGGTGAAGGCCAGTATACGTAAAGTTATAATGTGTAAAAATTATGAAAAATAATTTCTCGAAGGGTCGTGGGACCCCCACCCCTCTTTCCATGTTCGAAAAAAATTTCGCTAGTAGACTACTGTCTGTGTCCCAAATTTCATCAAAATCCGTGTAGCCATTCTGGCGTGATTCAGTCGCAAAGACGAAAAAATATAATAATTAAATTATAACTGTTCCTAGGGGGCGGGGACCACGCCCCTTTTGAAAAATATATAGCTAGTAGATCCTTCTAGACTATTGGCTATATGTGTGCAAAATTTCATCCACATCGGTCCAGCCGTTCTTGCGTTATTGAGTCACAAAGACAAACGTCTGGACAAACACCCAAACATCCAAACATCCAAACATCCAAACATCCAAACATCTAAACATCCAAACATCCAAACATCTTAACATCCAAACTTTCCCATTTATATTATATATTAGATACTAGCCTTTACCCTCGTCCCCGTCCGCAAGGAGAAAATGAAATATATGGGCTATTCACGTTAGCCTGCTTATCAAGTTATCTGTTTAAAATTTTGTTTCTGTGTAATGCATTTTATATTTGTAATTGAGTAAAAAAATATCCGGGAAGGGTTCATAAATTATCCCGACATAGTCCAGAAAAAGTTCCGAAATGACCCCGAGGGGATCCATGACATATCGCGAAAACCATACAGAAATGATTCCGGAAAGGTCCCAAAATGATCCCGAAATAGTCGGGAAATTACCACGATGGGATCCCGCAAGGATCCGGAAATGATCCCGGAATGGTCCCAAAACTATCCCAAAAAAGTAACAAAAAAATCTGGAAATGACTCCTACGGCATCCCGGACGGATCCAGAAATGACCTCGGATGGGTCCCCATATTACCCTGATGGATCCGGCAAACCATCAAGAATTGATGCCGGAAGGGTACCCAAATGATCCCGAAATAATACAGAAAAATTCATGAAATTACCCCTAAATGGTCCCCAAATGATCCCGAAAGAGTCCCGAAATTACCCTGATGGGTTCCCGTACAGATTCCGAAATTCATCCAGAAGTGATGCCGGAAGGTTTAGCCTCTAAAAAGTGACCCAAACGGGCACCCGGACGGATAACGTAACCATCCAATAATTATCCCGAAATAGTCCCGAAGAAATCCGGAAATGACCCTGACGGGATCTCGAACGGATCCCTAAATGACCCTAACGGGATCACGGACATATCCAGAAATCCATTCACGAATGATCTTGGAAGGGTCCCAAAATGATCCTGAAATAGTCTCGGAAAAGTCCAGAAATTACGTTGACGGGATCTCGGACGGATCCCTAATACTATGTAGAAATGATGCCGGAAATGTCCCCATATTCGGGATCTGTAGGGGATAAGTCCCGAAATGACCCCTACGGGATCCCGGATGGATACCCAAAACCATCTAGAAATGACCCCGAGGGGATCCATGACATATCGCGAAAACCATACAGAAATGATTCCGGAAAGGTCCCAAAATGATCCCGAAATAGTCGGGAAATTACCACGATGGGATCCCGCAAGGATCCGGAAATGATCCCGGAATGGTCCCAAAACTATCCCAAAAAAGTAACAAAAAAATCTGGAAATGACTCCTACGGCATCCCGGACGGATCCAGAAATGACCTCGGATGGGTCCCCATATTACCCTGATGGATCCGGCAAACCATCAAGAATTGATGCCGGAAGGGTACCCAAATGATCCCGAAATAATACAGAAAAATTCATGAAATTACCCCTAAATGGTCCCCAAATGATCCCGAAAGAGTCCCGAAATTACCCTGATGGGTTCCCGTACAGATTCCGAAATTCATCCAGAAGTGATGCCGGAAGGTTTAGCCTCTAAAAAGTGACCCAAACGGGCACCCGGACGGATAACGTAACCATCCAATAATTATCCCGAAATAGTCCCGAAGAAATCCGGAAATGACCCTGACGGGATCTCGAACGGATCCCTAAATGACCCTAACGGGATCACGGACATATCCAGAAATCCATTCACGAATGATCTTGGAAGGGTCCCAAAATTATCCTGAAATAGTCTCGGAAAAGTCCAGAAATTACGTTGACGGGATCTCGGACGGATCCCTAATACTATGTAGAAATGATGCCGGAAATGTCCCCATATTCGGGATCTGTAGGGGATAAGTCCCGAAATGACCCCTACGGGATCCCGGATGGATACCCAAAACCATCTAGAAATGATGCCGGAAAGTACTCCAAATGATCCCGAAAATGTCCCGAAATGACCGCGACGGGATCCCGAGCGGATACCGAAAATCATCCAGAAATGATGGTGGAAGGGACCCCAAATGATCCCGAAAAAGTTCCGAAATGACCCCGACGGGAGCCCGGACGGATCCCGAAAACCATCCAGAAATGTTGGTGGAAGGGACCCCAAATGATCCCGAAAAAGTCCCTAAATGACCCCGACGGGAGCCCTTACGGATCCCGAAAACCATCCTGAAATGATGCTGAAAGGATCCCAAATGATCCCGAAAAAGTCCCGAAATGACCCCGGCGGGATCCCGGACGGATCCCGCAAACCATCTAGAAATGATGGTGGAAGGGACCCCAAATGATCCCGAAAAAATCCCGTAATGACCCTGACGGGATCCCGGACGGATTCAAGAAAAAGTCCCGAAATGACCCCGAAGGGATCCCGGACGGATACCGAAAACTATCCAGAAATGATGCCGGAAAGGTCTTCAAATGATCTCTTAATATTCCCGAAATGACCCCGACGGGATCCCGGACGCATCCCGAAAACCATGTAGAAATGATACCGAAAAATACCCCTAATGATCCCGAAAAAGTCCCGAAATGACCTCGACGGGATCCCGAAAACCATCTAGAAATGATGCCGAAAGGTACCTCAAATGATCCGGAAAAAGTCCAAAAATAACCAAGACGGGGCCCGGACGAATCCCGAAAACCATATAGAAATGATGCCGGAAGGTAACCCAAATGATCCCGAAAAGTCCCGAAATGACACCGACGCGATCCCGGACGGATACCGAAAACTATCCAGAAATGATGCCGGAAAGGTCTTCAAATGATCCCTTAATATTCCCGAAATGACCCTGACGGAATCCCGGTCGGATCCCGCAAACCATCCAGAAATGATGCCGAATGGGTCCCCAAATGATACCGTCTTAGTCGAGAAAAAGTCCCGAAATGATCCCGGAGGGATCCCGGACGGATCCCGAAAACTATCCAGAAATGATGGTGGAAGGGACTCCAAATGTTCCCGAAAACGTCCCGAATTAGAAAGAAGTGTTGTAAGTTTGTCAAATTTTAATGTAGGAAATTATATCGTAGTTTAGTAGAAATTTATTTAGAAAATTGTACTTTTATTGAATTTTATTTAGAAAATTATTAAATTTGTTTTAGGAATCGTAGATTTAGAAATTTAAATTTATTGCTTTATTAATTTTATTAAATTTTGTGTAGAACACCACGCACATGACTTCGCACACAAAAAAAAAAATTTTCCACTCACCATTACTGCCGCTTCGCCTCGATGCCAAATTGAAAAAAAGACGTCCGATTCGTTGCGTTGCCAAAATTGAAAAAGGCGAGGCTCCAGCCTCACGGTCGCCATATAAAAGGTTCATTGTATGAACATCCGAAAAATGGACGTGCGCTTGCACGCGCAACGCACTCCACATCTCCATTTGCCAAACACGTACTTTTAGTTTTGTTTACTTTTCTTTATTTAGGTTAGTTTTAGTTTTGTAGTGTAATTAATATTTTAAATACGTTAGCACTAAACTTAGTTTTATTTTAGTCTGTACATTTTGTTTGCAAAATTAAAAATATTTTAGTATGCGCACTCAGCTCACGTTTTTCCTTCTTCGTGCCAAAATTTTAATAATTATTCAGAGCCGAATTGCTCTGTGTTCAAGCTGTTCCACACCCGTGGGTAGACAACGGGTGTTGCAGCAACTTGGACACAGGGTGACATTTTATTATTTATTATGGCTCTGTTACACTCTTAATGAAAGAGCAAGAGAGAATGCACTGCGTGTATTTATATCTGGACCTCGTCGTCCTATGTGCGACATTTTATTTTCGGCAAGACCAAACGATCTACCTTCTGCAGTTGCAATAGCTCAGGAACTCGAAACTAGTTCCATTCGTCATGATTTCGCTCGAGGTTTCGCTGTAGGAAATGCGGTAAAGATAATGATCCACCAACAAGCTATTGTCCAAAAAACCCCGAAAGTTACACATAATTTTCAAAATACTGACACTAGACCAATACCAATGGAAATCGACCACAATAGCTCATATTACCATAGACGTCCCGCTCCTCAAATGCAGTATAGCTCACATGCTCAGCAAAATAAATTTGCTTCCCAATCATACCCAGTAGTAAAGAACTCATCGGCGCAGGTCCCTCTTCCGCCTACGGTATTTAAGAGATCACGTGAGGAATCGACGTCCAATCACACACCCCTTCATAAAACACAAAAAATTTACTTTATGCCCGAAAAAGAAGTTTTCAGCAAAGTGGAAAGTATAGCAATGATTACCTGAATTATGAATATTATGAAAGTGGTATTGAAAGCTATAACGGTGATACTGATACACACAACTATAGCCAAAAGCAAATCAAAACCGAACAATTTGAGGATATAAATTTTTTAAACTAGGATCGCTCCTACTATTTATAACAAAAATATCCAAAAACGGTCAAGAGCTACGTATTTTAATCGACATTGGTACTTCGAAAAATTATATCGAACCCTTTTCATTTCTCCAGGGTACCAAATCTATTGACAAGCCCGTTAAATTAAAATCCATCAACGGTTCAAATGTTATAAACAAAAATTGTCTAAAGAATGTTTTCGGTCATACCTCAACGTTTTACTTACTACCTGCGCTAAGTACGTTTGACGGTATAATTGGATATGATTTCCTTAAAGAAATCAAAGCAAATATTGATATAGAAAAAGGATACATATTCTATCGCAATGGTGAAGAAAAGCTTAAACATTTTTCGCGTAACCAAAGTAGTTTGATTACAATAGAGGAAAACTCTGTTCCATAGCATGTCAAAACTTTATTTCGAGATATTATTGCTAAGAACATAAACGCGTTTGCCGATCCAAACATGGCATTACCGTTTAATACTAGAGTTCAGGCTCGGATTCGTACCAATACGAGCGATCCGATGTATAGCAAAAGCTACCCATACCCGGTCTCTGTTGCGCCATTCATTAACAGAGAAATTGAAGCTCTGCTCGGAGATGGTATTATAGGACATTCCCCCTATAACTCCCCGGTTCACGTGGTATCAAAAAAGGGTATAGACGAAAATCATCATCCAAAGTTACGTTTAGTAATCGACTATAGGAAAACTAACGAAGGAACTATTTCTGCTCGGACCCAATACCGGGCACAACTGTAATCTTAGCGAATTTAAGAAACTCAAAATATTTCATCACCTTAGATTTAAAGTTCGGTTTTCACCAGATTTTCATGTGCGAGGAAGATAGGAAAAAAACAGCCTTTAGTATCAACAATGGAAAATATGAATTCTTTCGACTACCCTTTGGCTTAAAGAACGCGCCAAGTATTTTCCAAAGAGCTATTGACGATGTTCTACGGGAATACATCGGGAAATGTTGTCACGTGTATATCGATGATATAATTATCTATTCCCCCCACGAAAGATCCCATTTGGAAGATATCGATAAAGTCTTGACTAAGTTGGAAATGGTGGGACTGAGAGTTTCGACAGAGAAGTCAAGGTTTTTCAAAGCAGAGTTAGAGTTCTTAGGGTTTTTAGTCTCAGAAAATGGTATCAAGACATGCCCAAATAAAGTTAATGACATTTTAAACTATAAAACTCCGACAACACTGAGCATTGCGATCATTTCTAGGGTTATCGGGCTACTACCGTCGTTTTGTCAAAAATTATGCAAATATGGTAAAGCCACTGACGAAGTACCTCCGCGGTGAAAATGGACATATAGGAGCTAAAAAATCAAAAAATGTTGATATTTTTCTAGATGGTGATGCGTTATGCGCGTTCGAAAAAGTAAAACGAGTTTAAGTTTTCGAGGACGTTCTCCTTCAATACCCAAATTATAACATTCCCTTTGAGCTCACTACCGATGCCTCCTCAAGCTCCTTGGGTGCTGTTTTTTCCCAGAGAGGTCGCCCCATAACAATGATTTCAAGGACTCTCTCTTCTACAGAACGCCACAAATGAACGAGAATTGCTCACTATTGTATGGGCCTTAAAAACGCTGAGACATTACAGTTATGGTGTCAAAAATATAAATATTTTTACCGACCACCAACCATTAATTTTTTCCATGTCAGAAAAAAATCCAAACAGTAAAATGAAAAGATGGCGCGCATTCGTTAAGGAGTTTTCTCCAAACTTTTTTTATAAGACTGGCAAGGAAAATAAGGTAGCCAATGCTCTTTCTAGGCAATTCGTTAACAATATGGAAGACTCAATGACTAGTAGAACTGCCCACAGCGAGGGTTCATAAAGCGTCCTATCAATCAATTTAAAAATCAACTAATTTTGTCTAAATCAAGTAGTTCAGGTAAACGCAAATGTATACCCGACACATTATTTTTTTTGACACCATCGAAAATTTGATTTGCCATTTAAAAACTGCGTTAATTACAACGTCGCAATGGGATTCACTGTGACCTCCCCACTTTAGCCGAAATACAAAGTCATATATTGGGAAATTTCCAGGCGTAAAATTTGTTCATACTGAGTTATTGGTAATGATCCCGAAATAGTTCCGAAATTACGCCGACGGGATCCCGGACGGATCCCGAAAACCATCCAGAAATGATGGTGGAAGGGACCCCAAATGATCCCTGAAAAGTCCCCAAATGACCCAGACGGGAGCCCGGACGGATCCCGAAAACCATCCAGAAATTATGCTGAAAGGATCCCAAATGATCCCAAAAAAGTCCCGAAATGACCTCGACGGGATCCCGGACGGATCCCGAAAACCATCTAGAAATGATGGTGGAAGGGACCCCAAATGATCCCGAAAAAGTCCCGAAATTACCCTGACGGGATCCCGTACGGATCCCGTAAACCATCCAGAAATGATGCCGAAAGTCTCCCCGAAGGGATCCCGAACGGATACCGAAAACCATCTAGAAATGATGCCGGAAGGTACCCCAAATGATCCCGAAATAGTCCCGAAATTACACCGACGGGATCCCGGACGGATACCGAAAACTATCCTCAAAATGATGCCGCAAAGGTCCTAAAATGATCCCCTAATATTCCCGAAATGACCCTGACGGGATCCCGGACGGATCCCGCAAACCATCCAGAAATGATGCCGAATGGGTCCACAAATGATCCCGTATTAGTCGAGAAAAAGTCCCGATATGACCCCGAAGAGATCCCGGATGGATCCCGAAAACCATCCAGAAATGATGGTGGAAGGGACCCCAAATGATCCCGAAAAAGTCCCGAAATGACACCGACGGAATCCCGGACGGATCCCGAAAACCATCCAGAAATGATGGTGGAAGGGACCCCAAATGATCCCGAAAAAGTTCCGAAATGACCCCGACGGGAGCCCGGACGGATCCCGAAAACCATCCAGAAATGATGCCGAAAGGATACCAAATGATCCCGAAAAATTCGCGAAATGACCCCGACGGGATCTCGGAAGGATCTCGAAAACCATCCAGAAATGATGGCGGAAGGGGCCCCAAATGATCCCGAAAAAGTCCCGAAATGACCCCGACGGTATCCCGGAAGGATCCCGAAAACCATCCAGAAGTGATGCCGGAAGGGACCCCAAATGATCTCGAAAAAGTCCCGAAATGACCCTGACGGGATACCGGAGGGATCCCGCAAACCATCCAGAAATGATGCCGAATGGGTCCCCAAATGATCCCGTATTAGTCGAGAAAAAGTCCCGAAATGACCCCGAAGGGATCCCGGACGGATCCCGAAAACCATCCAGAAATGATGCTAGAAGGACCCCAAATGATCCCGAAAAAGTCCCGAAATGACCCCGACGGGATCCCGGAAGGATCCCGAAAACCATCCAGAAATGATGCCGGAAGGGACCCCAAATGATCCCGAAAAAGTTCCGATATGACCCCGACGGGAGCCCGGACGGATCCTGAAAACCATCCAGAAATGATGCCGGAAGGTACCCCAAATGATCTCGAAATAATTCCGAAATGACCCCGTCGGGATCCCGGACGGATCCAGAAAACTATCCAGAAATGATGCCGGAAAGGTCCTCAAATGATCCCCTAATATTCCCGAAATGACTCTGACGGGATCCCGGACGGATCCCGCAAACCATCCAGAAATGATGCCGAATGGGTCCCCAAATGATCCCGTATTAGTCGAGAAAAAGTCCCGCAATGACCCCGAAGGGATCCCGGACGGATCCCGAAAAGCATACAGAAATGATGGTGGAAGGGACCCCAAATGATTCCGAAAAAGTCCCGAAATGACCCCGACGGGATCCCGAACGGATCTCGAAAACCATCCAGAAATGATGGTGGAAGGGACCCCAAATGATCCCCAAATGGCTCCGATGGGATACCGGACGGATCCCGAAAATCATCCAGAAATGATTACGGAAGGGACCCAAAATGACCCCGAAAAAGTCCCGAAATGACCCCGACGGGATCCCGGACGGATCCCGAAAACCATCGAGAAATGATCCCGGAGGGCTTTCGATATGACCCTAACGGGATTACAAATAAGGTGAAGCTAATTCTAAAACCATGTTAATAAGGAAGCAGGCGCGTTGGAGCGAATGAAGAGTTACATAGAAACATACAGGCTAATAAAAGCGTACTAATAACAAGTAAGGAAGGCTAAGTTCGGGTGTAACCGAACATTACATACTCAGTTGAGAGCTGTGAAGACAAAGTAAGGGAAAATCACCATGTTGTAAAAAGAACTTAGGGTAAGCCTGGAATGTGTTTGTATGACATGTGTATCAAATGGAAGGTATTAAAGAGTATTTTAAGAGTTCTATAGATGGACGCCATTTAGGGATATCGCCATAAATGTGGACCAGGCCTGACTCTAGAATTTGTTTGTACGATATGGGTATCAAATTAAATGTGTTAATGATGATTTTAAAAGGGAGTGGGCCTAAGTTCTATAGGTGGACACCTTTTCGAGATATCGCCATAAAGGTGGTCCAGGGGTGACTCTAGAATTTATTTTGTACGATATGGGTATCAAATGAAAGGTATTAATGAGTATTTTAAAAGGGCGTGGGCCTAAGTTCTATAGATGGACGCCGTTTCGAGATATCGCCATAAAGGTGAGCCAGGGGTGACTCTAGAATTTATTTTGTACGATATGGGTATCAAATGAAAGGTATTAATGAGTATTTTAAAAGGGCGTGGGCCTAAGTTCTATAGATGGACGCCGTTTCGAGATATCGCCATAAAGAAGGATCAGGGGTGACTCTAGAATTTGTTTGTACGATATGAGTATCAAATGAAAGGTGTTAATGAGTATTTTAAGAGGGCGTGGGCCTAGTTCTATATGTGGACGCCTTTTCGAGATATCGCCATAAAGGTGGACCAGGGGTGACTCTAGAATTTGTTTGTACTATATGGGTATCAAATGAAAGGTGTTAATGAGTATTTTGAAAGGGAGTGGGCCTTAGTTCTATAGGTGGACGTCTTTTCGGAATATCGTTATAAAAGTGGACCAGGGTTGACTTTAGAATGCGTTTGTGTACAATATGGGTATCAAATGAAAGGTGTTAATGTGTATTTTAAAAGGAAGTGGGCCTTAGTTCTATAGGTGGACGCCTTTTCGAGATATCGCTATAAAGGTGGACCAGGGGTGACTCTAGAATTTGTTTGTTCTATATGGGTATCAAATGAAAGGTGTTAATGAGTATTTTAAAAGGGCGTGGTCCTTAGTTCTATAGGTGGACGCCTTTTCGAAATATCGCCATAAAGGTGGACCAGGGGTGACTCTAGAATTTGTTTGTACGATATGGGTATCAAATGAAAGGTGTTAATGAGTATTTTGAAAGGGAGTGGGCCTTAGTTCTATAGGTGGACGCCTTTTCGGAATATCGTTATAAAAGTGGACCACGGTTGACTCTAGAATGCGTTTGTACAATATGGGTATCAAACGAAAGGTGTTAATAAGTGTTTTAAAAGGGAGTGGGCCTTAGTTCTATAGGTGGACGCCTTTTCGGAATATCGTTATAAAAGTGGACCAGGGGTGTCTCTAGAATGCGTTTGTATAATATGGGTATCAAATGAAAGGTGTTAATGAGTATTCTAAAAGGGAGTGGGCCTTAGTTCTATAGGTGGACGCCTTTTCGAGATATCGCCATAAAGGTGGACCAGGGGTGACTCTAGAATTTGTTTGTACGATATGGGTATCAAATGAAAGGTGTTAATGAGTATTTTAAAAGGGCGTGCGCCTTAGTTCTATAGGTGGACGCCTTTTCGAAATATCGCCATAAAGGTGGACCAGGGGTGACTCTAGAATTTGTTTGTACGATATGGGTATCAAATGAAAGGTGTTAATGAGTATTTTAAAAAGGAGTGGGCCTTAGTTCTATATGTTGACGCCTTTTTGAGATATCGCCATAAACGTGCACCAGGGGTGACTCTAGAATTTGTTTGTACTATATGGTTATCAAATGAAAGGTGTTAATGAGTATTTTAAAAGTGCGTGGGCCTTAGTTCTATAGGTGGATGCCTTTTCGAGATATCGCCATAAACGTGGAGCAGGGGTGACTCTAGAATTTGTTTGTACGATATGGGTATCAAATGAAAGGTGTTAATGAGTATTTTAAAAGGGCGTGGGCCTTAGTTCTATATGTGGACGCCTTTTCGAGATATCGCCATAAACGTGGACCAGGGGTGACTCTAGAATTTGTTTGTACTATATGGGTAACATATGAAAGGTGTTAATGAGTATTTTAAAAGGGCGTAGGCCTTAGTTCTATAGGTGGATGCCTTTTCGAGATATCGCCATAAACGTGGACCAGGGGTGACTCTAGAATTTGTTTGTACGATATGGGTATCAAATGAAAGGTGTTAATGAGTATTTTAAAAGGGCGTGGGCCTTAGTTCTTAAGGTGGACGCCTTTTCGAAATATCGCCATAAAGGTGAACCAGGGGTGACTCTAGAATTTGTTTGGACTATATGGGTATCAAATGAAAGGTGTTAATGAGTATTTTGAAAGGGAGTGGGCCTTAGTTCTATAGGTGGACGCCTTTTCGGAATATCGTTATAAAAGTGGACCAAGGTTGACTCTAGAATGCGTTTGTACAATATGGGTACCAAACGAAAGGTGTTAATAAGTGTTTTAAAAGGGAGTGGGCCTTATTTCTATAGGTGGACGCCTTTTCGAAATATCGTTATAAAAGTGGACCGGGGTGACTCTAGAATTTGTTTGTACTATATGGGTATCAAATGAAAGGTGTTAATGAGTATTTTAAAAGGGCCTGGGCGTTAGTTCTATAGGTGGATGCCTTTTCGAGATATCGCCATAAACGTGGACCAGGGGTGACTCTAGAATTTGTTTGTACTATATGGGTATCAAATGAAAGGTGTTAATGAGTATTTTAAAAGGGCGTGGGCCTTAGTTCTATAGGTGGATGCCTTTTCGAGATATCGCCATAAACGTGGACCAGGGGTGACTCTAGAATTTGTTTGTACGATATGGGTATCAAATGAAAGGTTTTAATGAGTATTTTAAAAGGGCGTGTGTCCTAGTTCTTAAGGTGGACGCCTTTTCGAGATATTGCCATAAACGTGGACCAGCGGTGACTCTAGAATTTGTTTGTACGATATGGGTATCAAATGAAAGGTGTTAATGAGTATTTTAAAAGGGCGTGGGCCTTAGTTCTTAAGGTGGACGCCTTTTCGAAATATCGCCATAAAGGTGGACCAGGGGTGACTCTAGAATTTGTTTGGACTATATGGGTATCAAATGAAAGGTGTTAATGAGTATTTTGAAAGGGAGTGGGCCTTAGTTCTATAGGTGGACGCCTTTTCGGAATATCGTTATAAAAGTGGACCGGGGTGACTCTAGAATTTGTTTGTACTATATGGGTATCAAATGAAAGGTGTTAATGGGTATTTTAAAAGGGCGTGGGCCTTAGTTCTATAGGTGGATGCCTTTTCGAGATATCGCCATAAACGTGGACCAGGGGTGACTCTAGAATTTGTTTGTACTATATGGGTATCAAATGAAAGGTGTTAATGAGTATTTTAAAAGGGCGTGGGCCTTAGTTCTATAGGTGGATGCCTTTTCGAGATATCGCCATAAACGTGGACCAGGGGTGACTCTAGAATTTGTTTGTACTATATGGGTATCAAATGAAAGGTGTTAATGAGTATTTTAAAAGGGCGTGGGCCTTAGTTCTATAGGTGGATGCCTTTTCGAGATATCGCCATAAACGTGGACCAGGGGTGACTCTAGAATTTGTTTGTACGATATGGGTATCAAATGAAAGGTTTTAATGAGTATTTTGAAAGGGCGTGTGTCCTAGTTCTTAAGGTGGACGCCTTTTCGAGATATCGCCATAAACGTGGACCAGCGGTGACTCTAGAATGTGTTTGTACGATATGGGTATCAAATTAAAGGTATTAATGAGGGTTTTAAAATGGAGTGGCCCTTAGTTGTATGTGAAGGCGTTTTCGAGATATCGACCAAAATGTGGACCAGGGTGATCAGAACATCATCTGTCGGGTACCGCTAATTTATTTATATATGTAATACCACGAACAGTATTCCTTCCAAGATTCCAAGGGCTTTTGATTTCGCCCTGCAAAACTATTTCATTTTCTTCTACTTAATATGGTAGGTGTCACACCCATTTTACCAAGTTTTTTTCTAAAGTTATATTTTGCGTCAATAGACCAATACAATTACCATGTTTTTCGCATTTGGTATATAATTATGGCATTTTTTTCATTTTTCGTAATTTTCGATATCGAAAAAGTGGGCGTGGTCATAGTCGGATTTCGGCCATTTTTTACACCAATACAAAGTGAGTTCAGATAAGTACGCCAACTGAGTTTATTAAAGATATATCGATTTTTGCTCAAGTTATCATGTTAACGGCCGAGCGGAAGGACAGAAGGTCGACTGTGTATAAAAACTGGGCGCGGCTTCAACCGATTTCGCCCTTTTTCACAGAAAATAGTTATCGTCCTAGAATCTAAGCCTCTACCAAATTTCACAAGGATTGGTAAATTTTTGTTCGACTTATGGCATTAAAAGTATCCTAGACAAATTAAATGAAAAAGGGCGGAGCCACGCCCATTTTGAAATTTTCTTTTATTTTTGTATTTTGTTGCACCATATCATTACTGGAGTTGAATGCTGACATAATTTACTTATATAATGTAAAGATATTAACTTTTCTTTTAAAATTTGAACTTAAAAAAAAAATTTTTAAAAAGTGGGCGTGGCCGTTCTCCGGTTTTGCTTATTTTTATTAAACAGGCATATAGTAATAAGTGTAACGTTCCTGCCAAATTTCATCATGATATCTTCAACGACTGCCAAATTACAGTTTGCAAAACTTCTAAATTACCTTCTTTTAAAAGTGGGCGGTGCCATTTCCCCATTATAATTATACCCCATTTATAATATACTAGCCTTTACCCGCGGCCCCGTCCGCAAGGACAAAATGAAATATATGGGCTATTCACGTTAGCCTGCTTATCAAGTTATCTGTTTAAAATTGTGTTTCTGTGTAATGCATTTTATATTTGTAATTGAGTAAAAAAAGAACCAAATGTTCTAATAACCTGATAAGATCCCCAAATGATCATCCCGAATTTATTCAGAAAAAGCCACCAAATGACTCCGACGCTATCGCGGACGGATCCCTAAAACCATCCAGAAATGCCCCGAAGGGTCTTCAAAAGTTCCCGGAATACACCCAAAAAAACCCGGAATGACAACGACACGATTCTAGACTTATCCAACCACACAGAAATGATCCCTGTAGAGTACCAAAATGATCCCCAAAAAGTTCCGAAATGACCCTGACGGGCTCCCGGACGGGTCTAAAAAACCATCCAGAAAATATCCGGGAAGAGTTCCTAAATTATCCCGACATAGTCCAGAAAAAGTTCCGAAATGACCCCGAGGGGATCCATGACATATCGCGAAAACCATACAGAAATGATTCCGGAAAGGTCCCAAAATGATCCCGAAATAGTCCGGAAATGACCCCGATGCGATTCTGCAAGGATCCAGAAATGATCCCGGAAGGGTCCCAAAACTATCCCAAAAAAGTAACAAAAAAATCTGGAAATGACTCCTACGGCATCCCGGACGGATCCAGAAATGACCTCGGAAGGGTCCCCATATTACCCTGATGGATCCGGCAAACCATCAAGAATTGATGCCGGAAGGGTACCCAAATGATCCCGAAATAATACAGAAAAATTCATGAAATTACCCCTAAATGGTCCCCAAATGATCCCGAAAGAGTCCCGAAATTACCCTGATGGGTTCCCGTACAGATTCCGAAATTCATCCAGAAGTGATGCCGGAAGGTTCCCCCATATTAGCCTCTAAAAAGTGACCTAAACGGGCACCCGGACGGATAACGTAACCATCCAATAATTATCCCGAAATAGTCCCGAAATTACCCTGACAGGATCTCGAACGGATCCCTAAATGACCCTAACGGGGTCACGGACATATCCAGAAATCCATCCAGGAATGAACTTGGAAGGGTCCCAAAATGATCCTGAAATAGTCTCGGAAAAGTCCAGAAATTACCTTGACGGGATCTCGGACGGATCCCTAATACTATGTAGAAATGATGCCGGAAATGTCCCCAAATTCGGGATCTGTACGGGATAAGTCCCTAAATGACCCCGACGAGAGCCCGGACGGATCCCGAAAACCATCCAGAAATGATGCTGAAAGGATACCAAATGATCCCTAAAAAGTCCCGAAATGACCCCGACAGGATCCCGGACGGATCCCAAAAACCATCTAGAAATGATGGTGGAAGGGACCCCAAATGATCCCTAAAAAGTCCCGAAATGACCCCGACAGGATCCCGGACGGATCCCAAAAACCATCTAGAAATAATGCCGGAAGGTACCCCAAATGATCCCGAAATAGTCCCGAAATGACACCGACGGGATGCCGGACGGATACCGAAAACTATCCAGAAATGATGCCGGAAAGGTCTTCAAATGATCCCCTAATATTCCCGAAATAACCCTGACGGGATCCCGGACGGATCCCGCAAACCATCCAGAAATGATGCCGAATGGGTCCCCAAATGATACCGTCTTAGTCGAGAAAAAGTCCTGAAATGACCCCGAAGGGATCCCGGACGGATCCCGAAAACCATCCAGAAATGATGGTGGAAGGGACCCCAAATAATCCCGAAAAAGTCCCAAAATTACCCCGACGGGAGCCCGGACGGATCCCGAAAACCATCCAGAAATGATGCTGAAAGGATCCCAAATGATCCCAAAAAAGTCCCGAAATGACCCCGACGGGATCCCGGACGGATCCCGAAAACCATCTAGAAATGATCCCGAAAAAGTCCCGAAATGACCCGTCGGGATCGTGGACGGATCCCGAAAACCATCCAGAAATGATGCTGAAAGGATCCCAAATGATCCCGAAAAAGTCCCGAAATGACCCTGTCGGGATCCCGTACAGATCCTGTAAACCATCCAGAAATGATGTCGAAATGCTCCCCAAATGATCTCGTATTAGTCCCAAAAAAGTCCCGAAATGACCCCGAAGGGATCCCGAACGGATACCGAAAACCATCGAGAAATGATGCCGGAAGGTACCCCAAATGATCCCGAAATAGTTCCGAAATAACATCGACGGGATCCCGGACGGATACCGAAAAATATCCTCAAAATGATGCCGCAAAGGTCCTCAAATGATCCCCTAATATTCCCGAAATGACCCTGACGGGATCCCGGACGGATCCCGCAAACCATCCAGAAATGATGCCGAATGGGTCCCCAAATGATCCCGTATTAGTCGAGAAAAAGTCCCGAAATGACCCCGAAGGGATCCCGAACGGATCCCGAAAACCATCCAAAAATGATGGTGGAAGGGACCCCAAATGATCCCGAAAAAGTCTCGAAATGACCCGGCGGGATCCCGGACGGATCCCGAAAACCATCCAGAAATGATCCCGGAAGGCTTTCGATATGACCCTAACGGGATTACAAATAAGGTGAAGCTAATTCTAAAACCATGTTAATAAGGAAGCAGGCGCGTTGGAGCGAATGAAGAGTTACATAGAAACATACAGGCTAATAAAAGCGTACTAATAAAAACAATTGAAGGAGGGCGGTTGGCGGGAGGAGAAGGAGAGGACCACTGATCGTTTTTCGAAAATTCTTTAGATCTCGATCTGTATGTGCCAGATACCAAAAACTATTGATTTTGGAGAAAATTTATATTGAGTTATAAGAATTTATAGATTTTACACCAGAGGTTAGGAGAAGGGGGGAGGGGGCACGGAGGGTGTCACTGCTCATTTTTTAAGCCCTCGACTTCTTCGACCTATTGAGTTGTAATATTGGTGAAGGTCAGTAAAGGTAAAATTATAATGTGTCAAAATTATTAAAAAGTAATTGTATGAAGGGGTCGTGGCATCCCCACCCCCCTTTCCATGCTCGAAAAAAATTTCGCTTGTAGACTATTGTCTGTGTACCAAATTTCATCAAAATCCGTGTAGCCGTTCTGGCGTGATTCAGTCACAAAGACGAAAAATGCAATAGTTAAATTTTAACTCTTCCTAGGGGGCGGGGACCGCCCCCCTTTTCAAAAAATATAGCTAGTAGATCCTTCTAGACTATTGGCTGTATGTGTGCAAAATTTCATCCTAATCGGTCCAGCCGTCCAGAAATGATGCCGGACGGGACCCCAAATGATCTCTAAGAAGTCCTGAAATTACCCCGACATTATCCCCAAAACCACCCAGAAATGATGCCGGAAGGGACCCCAAAAATCCCGAAAAAGTTCCGAAATGACCCCGACGGGATCCCGGACGGATACCGAAACCCATTCAGAAATATTGCCGGTAGGTACGCCAAACTGATCCCGAAATATTCCCAAAAACACCCCGTCGGGATCCCGAACGGATCCCCAAAACTATCCAGAAGTGATGCCGGAAAGGTTTTCAAATGATCCCCTAATAGTCTCGAAATCACCCTGACGGAATCCCGGACGGATCCCGAAAACCATGCAGAAATGATGCCGAAATGGTCCCCAAATTATCGCGTATTAGTCGAGAAAAAGTCCCTAAATGACCCCGACGGAATCCCGGACGAATCCCTAAAAAAATCCAGAAATGATGCCGAAAGGGTCCCCAAATGACCCGTATTAGTCGAGAAAAAGTCCCGAAATGACCCCGAAGGTATCCCGAACGGATCCCGAAAACCATCCAAAAATGATGGTGGAAGGGACCCCAAATGATCCCGAAAAAGTCTCGAAATGACCCGGCGGGATCCCGGACGGATCCCGAAAACCATCCAGAAATGATCCCGGAAGGCTTTCGATATGACCCTAACGGGATTACAAATAAGGTGAAGCTAATTCTAAAACCATGTTAATAAGGAAGCAGGCGCGTTGGAGCGAATGAAGAGTTACATAGAAACATACAGGCTAATAAAAGCGTACTAATAAAAACAATTGAAGGAGGGCGGTTGGCGGGAGGAGAAGGAGAGGGACCACTGATCGTTTTTCGAAAATTCTTTAGATCTCGATCTGTATGTGCCAGATACCAAAAACTATTGATTTTGGAGAAAATTTATATTGAGTTATAAGAATTTATAGATTTTACACCAGAGGTTAGGAGAAGGGGGGGAGGGGGCACGGAGGGTGTCACTGCTCATTTTTTAAGCCCTCGACTTATTCGACCTATTGAGTTGTAATATTGGTGAAGGTCAGTAAAGGTAAAATTATAATGTGTCAAAATTATTAAAAAGTAATTGTATGAAGGGGTCGTGGCATCCCCACCCCCCCTTTCCATGCTCGAAAAAAATTTCGCTTGTAGACTATTGTCTGTGTACCAAATTTCATCAAAATCCGTGTAGCCGTTCTGGCGTGATTCAGTCACAAAGACGAAAAATGCAATAGTTAAATTTTAACTCTTCCTAGGGGGCGGGGACCGCCCCCCTTTTCAAAAAATATAGCTAGTAGATCCTTCTAGACTATTGGCTGTATGTGTGCAAAATTTCATCCTAATCGGTCCAGCCGTCCAGAAATGATGCCGGACGGGACCCCAAATGATCTCTAAGAAGTCCTGAAATTACCCCGACATTATCCCCAAAACCACCCAGAAATGATGCCGGAAGGGACCCCAAAAATCCCGAAAAAGTTCCGAAATGACCCCGACGGGATCCCGGACGGATACCGAAACCCATTCAGAAATATTGCCGGTAGGTACGCCAAACTGATCCCGAAATATTCCCAAAAACACCCCGTCGGGATCCCGAACGGATCCCCAAAACTATCCAGAAGTGATGCCGGAAAGGTCTTCAAATGATCCCCTAATAGTCTCGAAATCACCCTGACGGAATCCCGGACGGATCCCGAAAACCATGCAGAAATGATGCCGAAATGGTCCCCAAATTATTGCGTATTAGTCGAGAAAAAGTCCCTAAATGACCCCGACGGAATCCCGGACGAATCCCTAAAAAAATCCAGAAATGATGCCGAAAGGGTCCCCAAATGACCCGTATTAGTCGAGAAAAAGTCCCGAAATGACCCCGACGGGATCCCGAACGAATCCCGAAAACAATCCAGAAATGACGCCGGAAGCGACCCCAAATGATCCCGAAAAATTGCCAAAATGACCCCGACGGGATCCCGGACGGATCCCGAAAACCATCCAGAAATGATGCCGGTAGGTACCCCAAATGATCCCGAAAAAGTCTCAAAATAAACCCGACGGGATCCCGGACGAATCCCGAAAACCATCCAGAAATGATGCCGGAAAGGAACCCAAATGATCCCGAAAAAGTCCCGAAATGATCGCGGCGGGATCCCGGACGGATACCAAAAACCATCCAGATGTGATCCCGGTACGTACCCCAAATGATCCGGAAATAGTCCCGAAATTGCCCCTTCGAGAGCCCCGAATGATCCAGGAACTATGCAGAAATGATGCCGGAGAGGTCCTCAAATGATCCCCTAAGAGTCCCGAAATTATCCCGTGCGGATCCCGGACGGATCCCGAAAACCATCCAGTAACGATGCCGAAAGGGTCCCCAAATAATCCCGCATTAGTAGAGAAAAAGTCCCGAAATTACCAAGAAGGGATCCCGATGGATACCGAAATCCATCCAGAAATGATGCTGGAAAGGACCCCAAATGATCCCGTATTAGTCGAGAAAAAGTCCCGAAATGACCCCGACGGTATCTCGGACGAACCCCGGAAACTATGCAGAAATGATCCCGAAATAGTCCCGAAATGACCCTTCGAGATCCCCGACGGATCCCGGAAACTATGCAGAAATGATGCCGGAAAGGTCTTCAAATGATCCCCTAATTGTCCCGAAATTACCCTGACGGGATCCCGGACGGATACCGAAATCCATCCAGAAATGATGCGGAAAGTTTCCCCAAATGATCCCGTATTAGTCGAGAAAAAAAGTCCCGAAATGACCACAACGGTATCTCGGACAACCCCGGAAACTATGCAGAAATGATCCCGAAATAGTCCCGAAATGACCCCGTCGAGATCCCCGACGGATCCCGGAAACTATGCGGAAATGATGCCGAAAAGATCTTCAAATGATTTCCTAATAGCCCCGAAATGATCCCCGACGAATCCCGGAAGCTATGCAGAAATAATGCCGGAAAGGTCTTCAAATGATCCCCTAATAGTCCCGAAATGATCCCGAACGGATCCCGAAAACCATCCAGAAATGATGCCGGAAGGAACCCCAAATGATCCCGAAAAAGTCCCGAAATGACCCGGACGGGATCCCGGACGGATACCAAAAACTATCCAGATGTGATCCCGGTAGGTACCCCAAATGATCCGGAAAAAGTCCCGAAATTACCCCGTCGAGAGCCCCGACGGATACAAGAAACTATGCAGAAATGATGCCGGAGATGTCCTCAAATGATCCCCTAAGAGTCCCGAAATGATCCCGCGCGGATCCCGGACGGAACCAGAAAACCATTCAATAACGATGCCGAAAGGGTCCCCAAATAATCCCGTATTATTCGAGAAAAAGTCCCGAAATTACCACTACGGGATATCGGACGGATCACGAAAACCATGTATAAATGATGCCGGAAGGTGCACCGAATGATCCCGAAATAGTCCCGAAATTACCGCCGGGGTGCGTCTGATCCTGAGTAGGTGGGCGCACCGGGGTCGATCTCAGTAAGCGGGAGTATGTGCAAAAAGACAAGAGAAGACGAGAATTTCTCGTTATAAAAGATGATCTTTATTCAGTAAAGATAAATAGCTAAGTTACAATATTACCTGAATATAAAACGGTAGAGATCGTTGGCGGCAGATGCGTTTGGTACGGCTGTTGAAATCCAAGAGGCCGGTTGTATATCAAGCTACAACCGTTGACCCGCAAAATCCTCCATTTTGGAGGGGAAAGGCACCCACACATCAACCCCGACATGCATATGCATGAGTGCAGACAAAAGTACAGCATGCACATGCATGAGGGTGATGGTGTGGGTGGTTATAAGTTAAGTCGAGTATCGAGTATCGATTTGCAGAGTTGCATTGGGGGATCGCAATCAGATGCGGAAAAGTTAGGCATCCTGCCTAAACATGCCGGCCCCCCTTGCGATACGCAACATCGTTTTCCGACAATGACCTCCGCTGAAACGAGAAAAATGAATATAAGACTTACACACTAAACTTAATCTAAATGAGGAGTTCGTCTGCGACGCAAAATGGCCGGGAATCCTTTCCGACTTGCTTAGCCTGCCACCTGAGCTAAGATGAAAAAATTAGCGGTTATGAACAGTTAGAAGTGAATATTTCTTGCCATTGGTATATACGTAACTCTAATATATAGAAGTTCAGAACGTGATATATGTATAATCGGTGGCCAGTAAGGCTGGACGAAGAGGCGGAGGTGTCCGTTCCAGAATGGCACCATTTTTTGTTACTCTTTGTTTTTTTGTATGTTCCAGATGGAGAGGCCGAGGTCTCCGTTCCAGACTTGCGGTTTTTTTTTTTTTTTGTTGGACGAAGAGGCAGAGGTCTCCGTTCCAGACTCGAGGGTTTGAGGTTTTTCTGGGCTGGACGAAGAGGCCGAGGTCTCCGTTCCAGCGTCTAACGTGTCGCGTCGCTCTCAGGGCGGCTGTGGCATTTATGGATATGTCAGGGCGAGTGGCCGTGAGGTTGGTTGAGTGATGCGCGTTTTCGCTGCAGCGCATGTATTTCATCAGTTGTGTATTATATTATTAGTTAGTGCTGTGATTTCGAGCAACTTACGCATTTTAACAAAGTAAATTATGCGGTGTGTGGGAGGTTGGAACGGACGTGATTCCAAGCCACCGGCGCAAAATTACTTGTTTTCGTGATACGCGTGTTGTTTTATTAACAAACGTATGTTAAAATAGATGAATAAAGTGCATATGCGCAGCGTATTATTAAATACAATTTTTACCAAGCAGAGATGCGTGATTTACGTTCACCTGACATAAATTTGCAGATTCGCGATGCGTTCTCCGCGACGTGTTCTATCTGCACGTACCATTATGCTAAATGTAACATGCAACCCTGTCGTGTATTTATTGGTCAGCTGATAGCTGGTATGGTGAGTTTGTGGCGTGCGAATATATATATACATATATGTATTTGCTTGCCCTTGAAAAAAAAACTAGGTCACTGGGGCAGTAGCACACTAAGCCAGTAGAAAAAGTTGACTTTTTCCAATTTCGGGACTTTGTCGTGTCGGGATTCTTTACTTTCGGGACTCGGATTGTTTTTGCACCGAGCCCTTATAATGACCTTTTGTGATATTTGTTGTTGAAAATCAACAAGTCCTGCCCCCCAGCCAAAAAAAAACAAGCAGTACCGAAGGCAAAAAAATCAAAAAGGAATTTTTTTTTTTTTTTTTTTTTTTGGTAAATGAGACCATAATTATTTTTAAATGAGGTTTTCGCCTTTATTTTTGTGAGTAAGTATGTTTTGGGACTGCCCGGGCGCCCATATGGATCCCGATTTTGTGTTTTGCGTGTTTTCGGTAACCGGTGTGCGTCATTTTGATGCAGCACTAATATGATATGCCGAAACAAGTATGCATACATACATACATACGTGGTTACAAACTGCCAACGGCGAAAGACAAAACAAATGAACATTCATACACACCCGTTTATAGAATGTAAAATTCCATTGAATTGAAAGAAGCGGTAAAAAAATCGAACGATTTTTTTCTCGTTCTATCAATTCTTTTTACTACGGCGCTTGGAGTACGGCGCATGGACAATTGAGGAGGAAAAATGGTAAGTTAGTTTTAATATTTATTCATTTGAATAAATAAAAGAATTTTTATTTTAGATTATTAATTAATATTCCTTTTATTTTCAGGTGCCTAGTGATGGATGCAGGCGGTTGGCGTGATCCAGGGAATTATTGGTTTTGTGTGTCGTTCCCTTTTTTTATTTTCTAGGTTACCGGCATCGCAAAAGGGGTGCTCCAACTGCGGCGTCGGCCGCGCCGTCAGTTGTCACCTTGTTTGCGATGCCCATTTATGCATTTGTATTAATGGACTTTCTTTTCTTTTTCTTTGCAGGTTTTGGTCCCAAAAAATCCATCACGGCCACATTTTGATAACTATCCTTTTAAACGCTATCACTGACAATAAAAATCGTGTGCACAACAGAGCCAGGAGCAAGTTAGTTCCTTTGAAGAGGCATTATTTCCTGTTTTCCAGGGCATATTGCAACAGGACATATTGGAATTTAGGCCTTATGTTTTTCAAATGCTTTCGCTATTGGTAGAAATACGCGAGGGCAGCGGCGATATACCCGAGTCATACTGGGCAATTCTTCCTTGCCCGAATGCAAAGTTTGGCGTAACCCGTTGAACTTATATCGTGGAGCTGAATCTCAACGATTTTTTTTTTTTTTTTTCAACGTTCCCAGTGGCATCCACAACGTTACGCGCCATACTGACGCAAAAACTTCATGGATGTGAAATTATGCAATATTTTCACCAAAATGCGGAACATGGTGATAGAAAAATACGGGCAGCCGTGAAAGCGTTACAATTGGCAGTTAATGTAGTGTTCTTTAGACAGCTAACACATTGTTAAAAGATTACAACTTGCAGATGTAACAAAACCAATAATTCCCAGATTTGGAGATCCTAGCTCGATTTCCACCATTTTTCATCTAACTAGTTTTGTTATGGTCTAATAGTTGTACTCGAAAGTAGCGTACAGAACTTGTTATATTAGTCACGATGAATTCCGACGGTGAAATAAATTGATAGCCTGTAACTTTTATCCCACCAATGTACATTGAGTGTCAATATAAATAATAGTATATGAGCTCCTTTATGACAAACGATCAAATATGTGCTGGGTGAAAATTGGGACACCAGTACCCTTCTACAAATCATATTATCCCTCCGATTCCACAATATAGTCAGTGGCATTCATTTGATCGAATTATTTATGAAATTCAAGGAAAACAGTTGTAAGCCACCTATTTTACTACTTACAAGCAAATAATTGTCAAAAGAAGTTATATCGCATATTTTTTCAAGTGTGGCTTTTGATAGGAAATGTTTGTTTAAGCCCACTGTTGATGAGATGCATATAGTAAAAACTGCTATATACCCATTTTCGAACGACACGAATAGTATTGGCTCCGTTTTGTGCCAATCAGCTGCAGTGATTCGCCATTCGTTTGAATCATTATCACTGTGATTAAGAACCTTCAATGATAACATGTTATCAAAAAAATGTTCACCAACACTGTATATTCGACCCCAATTCCGACTTGGAGCCGGCAATTTTTGCAATATTCTACACAACCCTCCTGTAGTTACTATAACAGCCAACAGCTGTTTTTTTGGTTGTATTCCATTGTGACTGTTTAAACTGCAAAGTTATCAACGCTCCCACAAAAATGTGTGACTACGATTTGGGTGATACTATACCCGTGCCTGGCGGTGAAGATTAGTTGAAACATATTAGCATGACACCAAAAGAATGTTTGGATCATTTAAGTACGAAGGAATATGCACGTCCCTATCGTTGGCCGCAGTCAATGGGTTGCTTAGAAGCCGTTAATAATGCAAGCTGAATCACCAAAGTGACAAAAAATGATACCAGCACTCTTAAAATGCATACAACAATTGTAGAGCTCTCGCTTGAATTTGATTTAACAAATACGTGCACTGGTTCAAAAGCAAATTGATTTACACTTGAAGGAAGAATGTTTACCCACTAGACGTGCTGCTTGCAGCCTTGTACAATGGACGTCACTCAGCTATGAGGAGTATATTGCATCTGCACCTAACGTCGATTCGGATCTCGTCAATAGTGAAATGTTCGTAATTGAAAGACGTTGCACGTTTGATTGTGCGACATTAAGTCTCTGCTTTATTGAATAAATTATTGTCTTTTATACTAATTTACTTAACCTATACATTCATAAATATCTTAATACTAATAACTAAAAATAAGTACATAGGAAATGGGTTATGCATACATGTACGTTTGTATACAGTCTTTGTATACATGTAGTTTTGTATGCATAACTCCATACATGTAGTTTTGTACAATTTGCAGCGTCAGCTGATCAGTTTGAATATTTTGGTATTTTCCCACAATTATTTGAATGTTTGTATGTATAGTACAATGGGTTGTGTGTTTATACATATGTATAATTTATTAACTGTGATATGTGTCTCATATTCGGCATTCCGTGCCGTCTGGGTTAGTTCAATAATTGTAATATGATTATTACTAAAATATATTTGAATTTGTTATGCGTAAAGCCGCAAGTATGTTACAGTAGGTGTGGCATATAATGATACAATACAGTGTGTGACGTATAATGCTACACCATCCACCTAAGAAAAAAAGTGTTATATAATTGTTTTGTGAACAATTGTATAAGACTTTTTGTCTTATTTTCTTTTGATCTGTTGGCCTTGCTATTTTTATACTCAGTTGAGCAGAGCTCACAGAGTATATTAAGTTTGATTGGATAACGGTTGGTTGTACATATATAAAGGAATCGAGATAGATATAGACTTCCATATATCAAAATAATCAGGATCGAAAAAAAATTTGATTGAGCCATGTCCGTCCGTCCGTCCGTCCGTCCGTCCGTCCGTTAACACGATAACTTGAGTAAATTTTGAGGTATCTTGATGAAATTTGGTATGTAGGTTCCTGAGCACTCATCTCAGATCGCTATTTAAAATGAACGATATCGGACTATAACCACGCCCACTTTTTCGATATCGAAAATTTCGAAAAACCGAAAAAATGCGATAATTCATTTCCAAAGGCGGTTAAAGCGCTGAAACTTGGTAGATGGGTTGACGTTATGACGCAGAATAGAAAACTAGTAAGATTTTGGACAATGGGCGTGGCACCGCCCACTTTTACAAGAAGGTAATTTAAAAGTTTTGCAAGCTGTAATTTGGCAGTCGTTGAAGATATCATGATGAAATTTGGCAGGAACGTTACTACTATTACTACATATGTGCTAAATAAAAATTAGCAAAATTGGATGAAGAACACGCCCACTTTTTAAAAAAATTTTTTTTTAAATTCAAATTTTAACAAAAAAGTTAATATCTTTACTGTATATAAGTAAATTAAGTCAAAATTCAACTCCAGTAATGATATGATGCAACAAAATCCAAAAATAAAAGAAAATTTCAAAATGGGCGTGGCTCCGCCCATTTTCATTTAGTTTGTCTAGAATACTTTTAATGCCATAAGTCGAACAAAAATATACCAATCCTTCTCAAATTTGGTAGGAGCATAGATTCTGTGACGATAACTGTTCTCTGTGAAAATGGGCGAAATCGGTGGAAGCCACGCCCAGTTTTTATACACAGTCCACCGTCTGTCCTTCCGCTCGGCCGTTAACACAATAACTTGAGCAAAAATCGATATATCTTTACTAAACTTAGCCCACGTACTTACCTGAACTCACTTTATCTTGGTATAAAAAATGGCCGAAATCCGACCATAACCACGCCCACTTTATCGATATCGAAAATTACGAAAAATGAAAAAAATGCCATAATTCTATACCAACTACGAAAAAAGGGATGAAACATGGTAACTGGATTGGTTTATTGACGCAAAATATAACTTTGGAAAAAACTTTGTAAAATGGGTGTGACACCTACCATATTAAGTAGAAGAAAATGAAAAAGTTCTACAAGGCGAAATCAACAGCCCTTGGAATCTTGGCAGGAATACTGTTAGTGGTATTGCATATATAAATAAATTAGCAGTACCCGACAGATGATTTTCTGGATCACCTGGTCCACATTTTGGTCGATATCGCGAGAACGCCTTCACATATACATCTAAGGGCCACTCGCTGTTAAAACCCTCATTAATACTTTTAGTTTGATATCCATATCGTACAAACACATTCTAGAATCACCCTGGCCCACCCTAATGGCGATATCTCGAAAAGGCGTCCACCTATAGACCTAATGCCCACTCCCTCTTAAAATGCTCAGTAACACCTTTCGTTTGATACCCATATCGTACAAACATTCTAGAGTCACCCCTGGCCCACCCTAATGGCGATATCTCGAAAAGGCGGCCACCTATATACCTAATGTCCACTCCCTCTTAAAATGCTCAGTAACACCTTTCGTTTGATACCCATATCGTACAAAAATTCTAGAGTCACCCCTGGCCCACCCTAATGGCGATATCTCGAAAAGGCGTCCGCCTATAGACCTAACGCCCACTCCCTCTTAAAATGCTCAGTAACACCTTTCGTTTGATACCCATATCGTACAAACATTCTAGAGTCACCCCTGGCCCACCCTAATGGCGATATCTCGAAAAGGCGTCCACATATAGACCTAATGCCCACTCCCTCTTAAAATGCTCAGTAACCCTTGGTCCACCTTTATGGCGATATCTCGAAAAGGCGTCCACCTATAGAACTAAGGATTACTCCCTTTTAAAATACTCATTACCACCTTTCATTTGATACCCATATCGTACAAACACATTCGAGAGTCACCCTGGCCCACCCTAATGGCGATATCTCGAAAAGGCGTCCACCTATAGACCTAATGCCCACTCCCTCTTAAAATGCTCAGTAACACCTTTCGTTTGATACCCATATCGTACAAACATTCTAGAGTCACCCTGGCCCACCCTAATGGCGATATCTCGAAAAGGCGTCCACCTATAGACCTAATGCCCACTCCCTCTTAAAATGCTCAGTAACACCTTTCGTTTGATATCCATATCGTACAAACATTCTAGAGTCACCCTTGGTCCACCTTTATGGCGATATCTCGAAAAGGCGTCCACCTATAGAACTAAGGATTACTCCCTTTTAAAATACTCATTACCACCTTTCATTTGATACCCATATCGTACAAAAACATTCTAGAGTCACCCCTGGCCCACCCTAATGGCGATATCTCGAAAAGGAGTCCACCTATAGACCTAATGCCCACTCCCTATTAAAATGATCAGTAACACCTTTCGTTTGATACCCATATCGTACAAACATTCTAGAGTCACCCCTGGCCCACCCTAATGGCGATATCTCGAAAAGGCGTCCACCTATAGACCTAATGCCCACTCCCTCTTAAAATGATCAGTAACACCTTTCGTTTGATACCCATATCGTACAAACACATTCTAGAGTCACCCCTGGCCCACCCTAATGACGATACCTCGAAAAGGCGTCCACCTATAGACCTAATGCCCACTTCCTCTTAAAATGCTCAGTAGCACCTTTCGTTTGATACCCATATCGTACAAACATTCTAGAGTCACCCTTGGTCCACCTTTATGGCGATATCTCGAAAAGGCGTCCACCTATAGAACTAAGGATTACTCCCTTTTAAAAAACTCATTACCATCTTTCATTTGATACCCATATCATACAAACACATTCTAGAGTCACCCCTGGCCCACCCCAATGGCGACATTTCGAAAAGGCGTGCACCTATAGACCTATTGCCCACTCCCTCTTAAAATGCTCAGTAACACCTTTCATTTGATTCCCATATCGTACAACTAGAGACACCCCTGGTCCACCTTTATGGCGATATCTCGAAACGGCGTCCACCTATGGAACTAAGGATCACTGCTTTTCAAAATACTCATTAACAGCTTTCATTTGATACCCATATCGTACAAACATATTCTAGAGTCACCCCTGGTCCACCTTTATGGCGATATCCCTAAATGGCGTCCATCCATAGAACTATGGCCTACTCTCTCTTAAAATACTCTTTAATACCTTCCATTTGATACACATGTCATACAACCACATTCCAGGGTTACCCTAGGTTCATTTTCCTACATGGTGATTTTCCTTATTTTGTCTCCATAGCTCTCAACTGAGTATGTAATGTTCGGTTACACCCGAACTTAGCCTTCCTTACTTGCTTATTTTATATTTATCTTAAAAATCTTTAAGGTATGTAGATCTGTTCACTATATATTTCTTATCTTATACATCCGATTATTCGGAGATTACGAACGGGATAAGATTATTGTTCAGCCCCATTCATGAAAGGTATGAAGTCTTCGGCACAGCCGAAGACAGTCCCGTTCTTGCTTGTTTATTTTATTATACTCAGTTGAGCAGAGCTCACAGAGTATATTAAGTTTGATTGGATAACGGTTGGTTGTACATATATAAAGGAATCGAGATAGATATAGACTTCCATATATCAAAATAATCAGGATCGAAAAAAAATTTGATTGAGCCATGTCCGTCCGTCCGTCCGTCCGTCCGTTAACACGATAACTTGAGTAAATTTTGAGGTATCTTGATGAAATTTGGTATGTAGGTTCCTGAGCACTCATCTCAGATCGCTATTTAAAATGAACGATATCGGACTATAACCACGCCCACTTTTTCGATATCGAAAATTTCGAAAAACCGAAAAAGTGCGATAATTCATTACAAAAGACCGATAAAGCGACGAAACTTGGTAGATGAGTTGAACTTATGACGCAAAATATAAAATTAGTAAAATTTTGGACAATGGGCGTGGCACCGCCCACTTTTTAAAGAAGGTAATTTAAAACTTTTGCAAGCTGTAATTTGGCAGTCGTTGAAGATATCATGATGAAATTTGGCAGGAACGTTACTCTTATTACTGCATGTACGCTTAATAAAAATTAGAAAAATCGGAGAAGGACCACGCCCACTTTAAAAAAAAAAATTTTTTTAAAGTAAAATTTTAACTAAAAATTTAATATCTTTACAGTATATAAGTAAATTATGTCAAGATTCAACTCCAGTAATGATATGGTGCAACAAAATACAAAAATAAAAGAAAATTTAAAAATGGACGTGGCTCCGCCCTTTTTCATTTAATTTGTCTAGGATACTTTTAATGCCATAAATCGAACAAAAATTAACCAATCCTTTTGAAATTTGGTAGGGGCATAGATTTTATGGCGCTAACTGTTTTCTGTGAAAATGGGCGAAATCGGTTGATGCCACGCCCAGTTTTTATACACAGTCGTCCCTCTGTCCTTCCGCATGGCCGTTAACACGATAACTTGAGCAAAAATCGATATATCTTTACTAAACTCAGTTCGCGTACTTATCTGAACCCACTTTACCTTGGTATGAAAAATGAACGAAATCCGACTATGACCACGCCCACTTTTTCGATATCGAAAATTGCGAAAAATGAAAAAAATGCCATAATTCTATACCAAATACGAAAAAAGGGATGAAACATGGTAAGGTAATTGGATTGTTTTATTGACGCGAAATATAACTTTAGAAAAAACTTTATAAAATGGTTGTGACACCTACCATATTAAGTAGAAGAAAATGAAAAAGTTCTGCAGGGCGAAATAAAACACCCTTAAAATCTTGCCAGGTATTACATATATAAATAAATTAACGGTATCCAACCGATAATGTTCTGGGTCACCCTAGTCCACATTTTGGTCGATATCTGGAAAACGCCTTCACATATACAACTACCACCACTCCCTTTTAAAACTCTCATTAATACCTTAATTTGATACCCAAATCGTACAAACTCATTCTAGAGTCACCCCTGGTCCACCTTTATGGCGATATCTCGAAAATGCGTCCACCTATAGACCTAAGCCCCACACCCTTTTAAAATACTCATTAACACCTTTCTTTTGATACCCATATTGTACAAACAAATTCTAGGGTCACCCCTGCTCCACCTTTATGGCGATATCTCGAAACGGCGTCCACCTATGGAACTAAGGAATACTCCCTTTTAAAATACTCATTATCACCTTTCTTTTGATGCCCATATTGTACAAACAAATTCTAGGGTCACCCCTGGTCCACCTTTATGGCGATATCTCGAAAATGCGACCACCTATACAACAACCACCACTCCCTTTTAAAACCCTCATTAATACCTTTAATTTGATACCCATATCGTACAAACACATTCTAGAGTCACCCCTGGTCCACCTTTGTGGCGATATTCCGAAAAGGTGTCCACCTATAGAACTAAGCCCCACACCCTTTTAAAATACTCATTAACACCTTTCTTTTGATACCCATATTGTACAAACAAATTCTAGGGTCACACCTGGTCCACCTTTATGGGGATATCTCGAAACGGCGTCCACCTATGGAACTAAGGATTACTCCCTTTTAAAATACTCATTAACACCTTTCATTTGATACCCATATCGTACAAACGCATTCTAGAGTCACCCCTGGTCCACCTTTATGACGATATCTCGAAACGGCGTCCACCTATAGAACTAAGGCCCACTCCCTTTTAAAATACTCATTAACACCTTTCGTTTGATGCCCATATTGTGCAAACGCATTCTAGAGTCACCCCTGGTCCATCTTTACGGCGATATCTCGAAAAGGAGTCCACCTATGGAACTAAGGATTACTCCCTTTTAAAATACTCATTAACACCTTTCATTTGATACCCATATCGTACAAACGCATTCTAGAGTCACCCCTGGTCCACCTTTATGACGATATCTCAAAACGGCGTCCACCTATAGAACTAAGGCCCACTCCCTTTTAAAATAATAATTAACACCTTTCATTTGATACTCATATCGTACAAACATATTTTAGAGTCACCCCTGGTCCATCTTTACGGCGATATCTCGAAAAGGCGTCCACCTATGGAACTAAGGATTACTCCCTTTTAAAATACTCATTAACACCTTTCTTTTGATACCCATATCGTACAAACAAATTCTAGGGTCACCCCTGGTCCACCTTTATGGCGATATCTCGAAACGGCGTCCACCTATGGAACTAAGGATTACTCCCTTTTAAAATACTCATTAATACCTTTAATTTGATATCCATATCGTACAAACGCATTCTAGAGTCACCCCTGGTCCACATTTATGGCGATATTTCGAAAAGGCGACCACCTATAGAACTAAGGCCCACTCCCTTTTAAAATACTCATTAACACCATTCGTTTGATGCCCATATTGTACAAACAAATTCTAGGGTCACCCCTGGTCCACCTTTATGGCGATATCTCGAAACGGCGTCCACCTATGGAACCAAGGATTACTCCCTTTTAAAATACTCATTAACACCTTTCATTTGATACCCATATCGTACAAACGCATTCTAGAGTCACCCCTGGTCCACCTTTATGACGATATCTCGAAACGGCGTCCACCTATAGAACTAAGGCCCACTCCCTTTTAAAATACTCATTAACACCTTTCGTTTGATGCCCATATTGTGCAAACGCATTCTAGAGTCACCCCTGGTCCATCTTTACGGCGATATCTCGAAAAGGCGTCCATCTATAGAACTTAGGTCCACGCCCTTTTAAAATACTCATTAATACCTTTCATTTGATACCCATATCGTACAAACGCATTCTAGGGTCAACCCTGATCCACCTTTATGGCTATATCCCTAAATGGCGTCCACCTATAGAACTATGGCCCACTCCTTCATAAAATACTCTTTAATGCCTTTCATTTGATACACATATCATACAAACACATTCCAGGGTTTCCCTCGGTTCATTTTCCTACATGGTTATTTTCCCTTATGTTGTCACCATAGCTCTCAACTGAGTATGTAATGTTCGGTTACACCCGAACTTAACCTTCCTTACTTGTTATTGTTATAATTATTGTTTACGTATATTTTTTGTTTTGTATAAGTCCATTTTTTTTCAACATTTTAGACTTTTAGATATAGAAAATTTTTTTTTTTTTTTTTTTTTTTAAATTTTACTTATTTTTTCAAAATTTTAAATGTAATAATTATTTTTCATATAAAGAATTTTAAAATTTGATTTGCACAGCCGGTCTTTAAGAGCGTCGACTCACTTAAAAATCAGCATGTTCCTACAAATCGAGTAAATTGGAATATTTATTTTTATATTATTTCCAAGAGAAATTAATTCCTTAATAATAATTGCTATTATTATTAATTTCTAAATTATTTTTATAGTTCCTACCATTATTTATTCTACCATTACTTATTAATTTATGCAAATAGTTTCCTATAGAAATAATTTTTATTATTTATTTACCTAAGGTTAGAGAAGAAGAAACCTTGCTATTAATATTTTCTAATCTATTGGGGATTTTGAAATAAGACTATTTCTTACTACTATTCAATTCTTTTTAGCGTAAAAATATTTCCTATTACTATTTTATCGGAGTTTTCCTAAGATTATGATTTCTATAAACGTTGTTTTTATGGCTGAAACACTTCATATTTATATACATATTTTTAACACCTTTTCATTGTTATATTATTTTATTAGGGTTGCATTTATTTACTCGGAAAATTTTGTAGCTGTAGCTGGTGGAAGAGCGAGGTAATTTGTATTTGTTGTAGTAGTTTAGCTGGTTAATGGAAAGAAGGTACCGTGGATGCAAAATTATTCTATCTTTTAATTTATTTTTCTTATTTTTCCAGCAATTTATTTGATCTTATTTGTCATGCGATTTCTGCGGCGGCCACCAGGACAGAATCGTCATAACTTTTATGAAGAATTAATTTTTATTTTTATACCGGGATTTGTCACGTGCACAACCTCTTTGGTTAATGCATATATTCTATTTTAGAGAACTATCAATTATTGCTTTACATTTGCCTACTCGAGTAAATAATCAATTATTTTTCACCAATTTGTCCCTGAGGACAACTGTGTTTTTCATATAAATACCAAGTCCTGTATTGGCGGCATTTGAACAACGTGTGTACAGCCTGATAAGTAATTGTCCTAAGACAATTTTATCATCTACAATCAGGTCTCTTGTATTTCCTACGCTACCATTTTTCTATCCTAAGATGAAAACTAGCGCGACATGTCTTATTGCAAATTTATATAGCGCTTTAACATATATATTTAATATATGTTCTCTTTGTGACTTTTCTTCATTTTATTTGTTAACATTGCTGGGTAGAAAAATTATTTGTATATATTTTTATTTTTATTTTTTCATTAGGTTTTGCTTACTTCCACTGTCCTAGATTTTCCTATTGCTTCATCACTATTTTTGTCAGGAGCCATCAAAGGAATTATGCTAATTTTTTTTTGACTTGCTGTTCGCTTTAGGCAGGGTTGCCTTTACTGTCGATTGTGACATTTTGGGTTTGAATTTATCGCTCTTCCTCAGTTTTGGTTTGGTACTGGTAATGGGTTAGATGCGAGTTGTGGCGGGTTTTACCTGCCTAATTTGTGCTTCATATAGTTTTTGAGCATCATGGCTATTGTGATGATTAATAGCATGAATATGCAACCTATAATTGCTAACCAAACATCCGGGATGTTCGGAGTACTTTCTGTATCTACCCTAGTTGATGGCTCATACTTGATTATTTTGTTATCTCTTGTTTCAGAGCTTTCTTTTCCTATTTCGTAGCCAGCTATGGCTACCATAATGCCTTGGGCTATTTTTGTCCACCAAGACATCTTGAAGGTTTTAATAGGAAGTTAGATATTTTTGTTTTATAAAATTTTTTTTTCAGGTGCTACCTAACATTTGGAATTGTTGGGGAACACTTTCCTCATCATTCGCATTATTTCTTCCACCCTGGTAGTGGGGTTTATAATGTCCTCAATTGTGGGTTCCCGTTCCATACCTATTGTCTTCCAAAATTTCTTTAAACTCCCTAGTTTTTTGGGTAGGTCCCTAGTGTGTCGGGTATTTTCATCCCACCAATAGAGAGGAAGGTCTGAGGAGTTTCTTTGCATTTTAATAGTAATGGACAGAGTAATTAAAATTTTATTAAAATGTTCTATGGGATTTCTCTAGAGGTTATAGAAGTGTCCTAAATATTCCAATTTACTTTTCTTTTACTTTTAAAGTAAATTTTTATATTATATTTTTTTTTTTTCAAAAGAAATTGTTTCTACACACTTTTTTTTCAAAATTAAATAGTGCAGTTTTTCCATATATTTTAAAGGAAATTTGTTCAATGTTTAAAAAAAGAATTTTCAATTAATTTTATTTCCTACTTAAAGAGAGAAAAAAAAATCCTTTCGTTTTTGCTAATGGTTTAGCGTCCCTGAGGCCGCTCAATTGATTCTAAAAATGTATACTTAAATATTTATAACTCCTTGTCGGTCTGGATGTAGTTTGCCGTTAATTTGCTGTTGCTGAAGATTTCCAACATTTATTCCACCTCTTTTGCTTATATTTGATCCGTCATTTTTATTCCAGCTTGCTTACGTTTTTATTTGATCCGTTCTCCTTATTGCCTTTTTATTCCACTTCGCTTATGCGTTTACTTGATCAGTCATCCTTCGATTCTGATTTGCTCCAATTTTCATAACTGATGATTTGGGTTTTAATTTGTTCAGCTCCTGATGATGTTAGCAAAAAATTTTTTGAATCCTCTTTGTATCGTAAAATATCTTCTTTCTTTGTATCTTGTTACGTTCAGGACTACTTTAGTTTGGCAGGATCTTAAGTCCTTTCTTTTCAAATTCTTGGCAGTTAGTGAGCTGTTTGTGAGATGGCAGGATCTCTGTCCAGGCAAGATCTAGCGAATTTTGCTTATGAGCAAATTTTCAGCTAAGTTAAGATCAAGCTGGCAGGATCTTCTCCAGTCAGAACGTTTTAGCAGTTGTGCTGATTTTTGTTCTGAGCTGGCAGGATCGCCATGAAATGTTCGTAATTGAAAGACGTTACACGTTTGATTGTGCGACATTAAGTCTTTGCTTTATTGAATAAATTATTGTCTTTTATACTAATTTACTTAACCTATACATTCATAAATATCTTAATACTAATAACTAAAAATAAGTACATAGGAAATGGGTTATGCATACATGTACGTTTGTATACAGTCTTTGTATACATGTAGTTTTGTATGCATAACTCCATACATGTAGTTTTGTACAATTTGCAGCGTCAGCTGATCAGTTTGTATATTTTGGTATTTTCCCACAATTATTTGAATGTTTGTATGTATATTACAATGGGTTGTGTATTTATATGTATAATTTATTAACTGTGATATGTGTCTCATATTCGGCATTCCGTGCCGTCTGGGTTAGTTCAATAATTGTAATATGATTATTACTAAAATATATTTGAATTTGTTATGCGTAAAGCCGCAGGTATGTTACAGTAGGTGTGGCATATAATGATACAATACAGTGTGTGACGTATAATGCTACAATAGTACTCATCTTTTTTATCGCGCCATTGTTGTACGTGGATCAGCTAAAATGGAATGCCATGTAAGTATAGTAGTAAATTTCCTGCAGAGAGCCCGCTTTGGTCTATATGCATTTATTGGAATGGGCAGCATAATGGCATGAACAGTGCCGCTGTGAAATCAATGGAATTTTGGACGAATTCTTTAACTCAAAGCTTGTTGAAGCATCATTTGGCTTTGCTGGCGCCAACGCGCTAGGCCTTAAAATATATTTTACAGCAAACTAAACCTCGGAAATCGAAGTGTTTAACTAGCCTGCAAAGTTTGACAGAGTTGTTTGTGGGAAATTTGCAAAAATAATATCCAGCGACGGTTCACACTATAATACGTACTGGAAATAAATTGCAACATCCAGTTATATTGAAGATCAGGAAAAAATCCGAGGTGACCTAAATATTGGGTTATGTAGTCTTTGCAGATCACCCTTTCTTTAACAGGTTCAAATACGATTTTGGCTGTAGACTATTCACTTTATGTGTCTACCGAAGGCTCCATGAATTCCTTGGAAAATTTTATTGCACATTTGGACACCAATCGCAAAAAACAAAGTAGATGTTTTAGCTGGGAATATATACAGCGTGACTGTAATTAAGTTACCCATATGCAATAAAGATGAAGGACTTGAAGGATTCTGCGTTTCAGTCTTTCAGTTATAAAGGAACATTCAGACCCAGAATCAATTAATGCCCGCGCGGGGAAGTCGGTACCGTTATGGTGAATGTGTACGCGAGCAGTTCCTAATAGCACACCTGTGCTGGAATTGGCATGGCAGGATTTGACATTCTGGTTCGTATAGGAAGGCGGTTGTCCCGATTGCTGTCTTTTCCGTGCCTGTACCGAAGTTGATGGGGTATTATCCGCATCTTTGAAAGGGTTGCGCACCGCCGGTTGCTGAAGTGTGTCCGCATGCAGGAGCGTGTGGTGACGAGAGTGGCAGTTGGAACAGTTGTACGAACTGGTGCACCTCGTCACTGTGTGTCCTAGGGATAAACAATTCATATTCATATTTAATATAGGTTCTCTTTGTGACTTTTCTTCATTTTAGTTGTTAATATTGGCTGGGTAGAAAAATTATTTGTATATATTTTTATTTTTATTTTTTCATTAGGTTTTGCTTACTTCCACTGTCCTAGATTTTCCTATTGCTTCATGACTATTTTTGTCAGGAGCCATCAAAGGAATTATGCTAATTTTTTTTTTGATTTGCTGTTCGCTTTAGGCAGGGTTGCCTTTACTGTCGATTGTGACATTTTGGGTTTGAATTTATCGCTCTTCCTCAGTTTTGGTTTGGTACTGGTAATGGGTTAGATACGAGTTGTGGCGGGTTTTACCTGCCTAAATTTGTTCTTCATATAGTTTTTGAGCATCATGGCTATTGTGATGATTAATAGCATGAATACGCAACCTATAATTGCTAACCAAACATCCGGGATATTCGGAGTACTTTCTGTATCTACCCTAGTTGATGGCTCATACTTGATTATTTTGTTATCTCTTGTTTCAGAGCTTTCTTTTCCTATTTCGTAGCCAGCTATGGCTACCATAATGCCTTGGGCTATTTTTGTCCACCAAGACATCTTGAAGGTTTTAATAGGAAGTTAGATATTTTTGTTTTATAAAATTTTTTTTTCAGGTGCTACCTAACATTTGGAATTGTTGGGGAACACTTTCCTCATCATTCGCATTATTTCTTCCACCCTGCTAGTGGGGTTTATAATGTCCTCAATTGTGGGTTCCCGTTCCATACCTATTGTCTTCCAAAATTTCTTTAAACTCTCTAGTTTTTTGGGTAGGTCCCTAGTGTGTCGGGTATTTTCATCCCACCAATAGAGAGGAAGGTCTGAGGAGTTTCTTTGCATTTTAATAGTAATGGACAGAGTAATTTAAATTTTTAAATTTTATTAAAATGTTCTATGGGATTTCTCTAGAGGTTATGGAAGTGTCCTAAATATTCCAATTTACTTTTCTTTTACTTTTAAAGTACATTTTTATATTATTTTTTTTTTTTTTTTTCAAAAGAAATTGTTTCTACACACTTTTTTTTTTTCAAAATTAAATAGTGCAGTTTTTCTATATATTTTAAAGGAAATTTGTTCAATGTTTAAAAAAAGAATTTTCAATTAATTTTATTTCCTACTTAAAGAGAGAAAAAAAAAATCCTAAGCAAAAACTTTCGTTTTTGCTAATGGTTTAGCATCCCTGAGGCCGCTCAATTGATTCTAAAAATGTATACTTAAATATTTATAACTCCTTGTCGGTCTGGATGTAGTTTGCCGTTAATTTGCTGTTGCTGAAGATTTCCAATATTTATTCCACCTCTTTTGCTTATATTTGATCCGTCATTTTTATTCCAGCTTGCTTACGCTTATATTTGATCCGTTCTCCTTATTGCCTTTTTATTACACTTCGCTTATGCGTTTACTTGATCAGTCATCCTTCGATTCTGATTTGCTCCAATTTTCATAACTGATGATTTGGGTTTTAATTTGTTCAGCTCCTGATGATGTTAGCAAAAAATTTTTTGAATCATCTTTGTAGCGTAAAATATCTTCTTTCTTTGTATCTTGTTACGTTCAGGACTACTTTAGTTTGGCAGAATCTTTAGTCCTTTCTTTTCAAATTCTTGGCAGTTAGTGAGCTGTTTGTGAGATGGCAGGATCTCTGTCCAGGCAAGATCGAGCGAATTTTGCTTATGAGCAAATTTTCAGCTAAGTTAAGATCAAGCTGGCAGGATCTTCTCCAGTCAGAACGTTTTAGCAGTTGTGCTGATTTTTGTTCTGAGCTGGCAGGATCGCCATGAAATGTTCGTAATTGAAAGACGTTGCACGCTTGTTGAAGCATCATTTGGCTTTGCTGGCGCCAACGCGCTAGGCCTTATCGTTATATGGAGGGCGTTGCTGTTAATACATTTAAGCAATAGTTTTTAAGAATTCTTTTATGTGCCATTTTCATGAATTTATGAACACTGAAATATATTTTACAGCAAACTAAACCTCGGAAATCGAAGTGTTTAACTAGCCTGCAAAGTTTGACAGAGTTGTTTGTGGGAAATTTGCAAAAATAATATCCAGCGACGGTTCACACTATAATACGTACTGGAAATAAATTGCAACATCCAGTTATATTGAAGATCAGGAAAAATCCGAGGTGACCTAAATATTGGGTTATGTAGTCTTTGCAGATCACCCTTTCTTTAACAGGTTCAAATACGATTTTGGCTGTAGACTATTCACTTTATGTGTCTACCGAAGGCTCCATGAATTCCTTGGAAAATTTTATTGCACATTTGGACACCAATCTCAAAAAACAAAGTAGATGTTTTAGCTGGGAATATATACAGCGTGACTGTAATTAAGTTACCCATATGCAATAAAGATGAAGGACTTGAAGGATTCTGCGTTTCAGTCTTTCAGTTATAAAGGAGCATTCAGACCCAGAACCAATTAATGCCCGCGCGGAGAAGTCGGTACCGTTATGGTGAATGTGTACGCGAGCAGTTCCTAATAGCACACCTGTGCTGGAATTGGCATGGCAGGTTTTGACATTCTGGTTCGTAGAGGAAGGCGGTTGTCCCGATTGCTGTCTTTTCCGTGCCTGTACCGAAGTTGATGGGGTATTATCCGCATCTTTGAAAGGGTTGCGCACCGCCGGTTGCTGAAGTGTGTCCGCATGCAGGAGCGTGTGGTGACGAGAGTGGCAGTTGGAACAGTTGTACGAACTGGTGCACCTCGTCACTGCGTGTCCTGGGGATAAACAACTCAGGCAGCCATTTGTGGATTTGACGAATTTAACCCTTTCTACCGGGTTTAAATCGCAAAAACGTGAACAGCTGCGTAATCTGTGCTCCGTAGATTTGCACATTTTACACATTGATTTTGTTGTTCGCTTGGTTACTTTTGTTTGAAAAGCACCAAGTCTTTTTGTAGGGGTTTCTGTCGACTGGCGCGACGTGTTTGACTTTTGCACTTTAGAAGTGGCATTCCCTGTAAAACCAGACACGGTTTCAAGTGTCTGAAAACGATTTGACAAGAACTCGTCCATATCCTCCCACTTATATATGTCCGTTTTGTGGTCAATGCTCTGCTCCCATAGAGCTAACGTATTCTCAGGTAATTTTGTCGAACATAAATATGTGATGATCGCATCCCAATTTGAAACATCAATCTGATGGGTTTTTAAGGATGCTAAACAATTATTGATGTCGCGCTGTAAGGTTTTGATTGAGCTGCCGCACTCGCTATCTATCTTTTTTAGATTAAATAAAATTTGTAGTTGTGAGTTCACGAGAATCCGCTTATTCTCGTATCTCTCACATAGGTTTTTCCAGGCTGTTTCGAAGCCTTCATTTGTCAAGGGACATTTCTTGACGATGTCCTTTGCCTCACCTTGAGTTTTTTGATTGAGGTGGAACAACTTTTCTACCGGGATTAGGCGACAGTTTTTTTTGTAGATGGCCGTGAACAGGTCACGAAACGTTGGTCAAGATAGGTAGTCGCCCTTGAATACCTTAGTATCGCAAGCTGGTAGGCGGATACTATGTTCGCGCGCGCGTTCTCCTTCAGGTCGAACCTGACTATCTCTTTTCTGCTTCAATTTGGCTTGAAGTTCAGCCATGTTCGACGTGGATCGCAAGAATACGGCATATGCCGCTTCATGCTTGATCTTGACCGCTGCAATTTTTTTTGCGTCGAGCGTGTCAGAGCCAAGCAACTCCTCTAGGGCGTTCTCTGCTTTTTGCCACTTAGCTTGCAACTCTTTTTGCTGTATTGCCAGAGTGTGTAAAGTGTGCAGAGCCGCACTGATATCATTAAAATCGGCCTCGAATTCGATTATTCGATCGGCCAATCTAATGTAAGAATCCATGTTCATTGTTGAAAGGTGGAGAGCAAATTAACCAAGGGATATAAAACTTGAAAACCTGAGCGAATCACCCAACCAACAACTATTAAAATTACGCAAAATTTTATTTAGTGCTTTGAATTTGTTTAATTTTCTGACTTTCCAGATTATTTTGTGCCGTAAAACAGAGAGAAGGGAGAGCAACAACAATGTCTTTTGCGGAGATAAAGGGGCCACTCGCCACTTCAAAGTTCAATTTTATTACAAAACAGTGCGCACGCTGATTCTTGTAAAAAACGCGACGAAAAGTGTAAAAATTTAATAAAAATCTTGTGAAAAAAGGAACTGTGTAACAAAAATTTATTAGATTAGTGCAAATTCTAATGGCACAAAGGAAAACTGAAAAAATTGGAGGTGAGGTTATGTGTACCTCTTCCTTGAGCTGTGTCCGGAGAGCTTACCGCCGGTGGGGGGACAGACCAGATAGTCACAAGGAATTAAAAACGTTAATGTTACGCGTTTGGACTTCTTTTTCTTTTCGTCACTAATATTTTTACACTTTTCGCACTTAATAACAAATCACTACGCGTGTGGCACTGAGAATATTTATTTTTTACTCGGTTTTATTTATTTTTTATAACCAAAAAAAAAAATTGTGGCAAGAAATATTGCACTTACTTTTGTTTGGCGATGTTCTGGTTTGGCGTGGCAAGTAGCTTGTGTGCTGCAGTGGCTTCCGCTGGCTGTCGCTTGCTCGGTGTTTTGACGGTGTTGTGAAATAGCAAACGTTCAAACTTTTTGTGGTATAGCTGTTGGTTGTGGCAAAATTCTCCGGATAGCTTTTTATGGCAATTTCTGTAATTTTGGTGGGGACAGCTATGATCTTATGTTGTGTGGACTATATATGCGCTTTAATTCCTTTCTCGGGGAGAAGGACCAAATGTTCGGCCGGGGTGCGTCTGATCCTGAGTAGGTGGGCGTACCGGGGTCGATCTCAGTAAGCGGGAGTTTGTGCAAAAAACAAGAGAAGGCGAGAATTTCTCGTTATAAATGATGATCTTTATTCAGTAAAGATAAATAGCTAGGGTACAATATTACCTGAATTATAAACGGCAGAGTTCATTGGCGGCAGATGCATTTGGTACGGCTGTTGAAATCCAAGAGGCCGGTTGTATAGCAAGCTACAACCGTTGATCCGCAAAATCCTCCGTTTTGGAGGGGAAAGGCACCCACACATCAACCCCGACATGCATATGCATGAGTGCTGACAAAAAGCACACATACACGTGCATGTACATGCATGCACATGCATGAGGGTGATGGTGTGGGTGGTTATAAGTTAAGTCGAGTATCGAGTAGCGATTTGCAGAGTTGCATTGGGGGGATCGCAATCAGATGCGGAAAAGTTAGGCATCCATCCAGAAATGATGCCGGACGGGACACCAAATTATCTCGAAGAAGTCCTGAAAATACCCCGACGGTATCCCCAAAACCACCCAGAAATGATGCCGTAAGGGACCCCAAAAAATCCCGAAAAAGTTCCGAAATGACCCCGACGGGATCCCGTACGGATACCGAAAACCATTCAGAAATAATGCCGGTAGGTACCCCAAACTGATCCCGAAATATTCCCAAAATGACCCCGTCGGGATCCCGAACGGATCACCAAAACTATCCAGAAATGATGCCGGAAAGGTCTTCAAATGATCCCCTAATAGTCTCGAAATCACCCTGACAGAATCCCGGACGGATCACGAAAACCATCCAGAAATGATGCCGAAAGGGTCCCCAAATTATCCCGTATTAGTCGAGAAAAAGTCCCGAAATGACCCCGACGGAATCCCGGACGCATCCCTAAAACAATCCAGAAATGATGCCGAAAGGGTCCCCAAATGATCCAGTATTAGTCGAGAAAAAGTCCCGAAATTACCCCGACGGGATCCCGGACGAATCCCGAAAACCATCCAGAAATGATGCCGGAAGGAACCCCAAATGATCCCGAAAAATTGCCAAAAAATTACCCTGACGGGATCCCCGACGTATTCCGAAATCCATCCAGAAATGATGCTGGAAGGTTCCCCAAATGATCCCGTATTAGTCGAGAAAAAAAGTTCCGAAATTACCCCGACGGTATCTCGGACGAACCCCGGAAACTATGCAGAAATGATGCCGGAAAGGTCTTCAAATGATCTCCTAGTAGCCCCGAAATGATCCCCGACGAATCCCGGAAGCTATGCAGAAATGATGCCGGAAAGGTCTTCAAATGATCCCCTAATAGACCCGAAATTATTCCGAGCGGATCCCGAAAACCATTCAGAAATGATGCCGGAGGGGACCCCAAATGATCCCAAAAAAGTCGCGAAATGCCCCCGACGGAATCCCGGACGGATCTCGAAAACCATCCAGAAATGATGGCGGAAGGGACCCAAAATGACCCCGAAAAAGTCCCGTATTGATCCCGGAAACCATCAAGAATTTATCTCTCAAAGGTACGCAAATGATCCAGAAAATACCCCGACTGGATGCCGAACGGATCCCGAAACCCATCCAGAAATGTTGCCGGAAAGGTCCCTAAATGTTCGTGAAAAAATCCCGGAATAGTCCCGAAAATATCCCAAAATAACCCCGACGGGATCCCGGACGGATCCCTAAAACTATACAGAAATGATCCCGGAAGGGTCCCAAAATTATCCCGAAATAGTACCGAAAAAGTCCCGAAGTGACCCTGGCGGGATCCCGAAAACATCCAAAAATTATCCAGGAAAGGTCTCGATATGACCCCAACGGGATTACAAATAAGGCGAAGCTAATTGTAGAACCATTTTAATAAGGCAGCAGGCGCGTTGGAGCGAATGAAGAGTTACAAAGAAACATACAGGTAAAGCTAATAAAAGCGTGCTAATAAAAACAATTGATGGAGGGCGGATGGCGGGAGGAGAAGTACCGCTGCTCGTTTTTCCAAAATTGTTTAGATCTCGATCTGTATGTGCCAGATACCAAAAACTATTGATTTAGGAGAAAATTTATACTGAGTTATAACAATTTATAGATTTTACACCAGAGGGGAAGAAAGGGGGGGGGGCGGAGGGTGTCACTGCTCACTTTGTAAGCCCTCGACTTATTTGACACATTGAGTCTGTGATATTGGTGAAGGCCAGTATACGTAAAGTTATAATCTGTAAAAATAATTAAAAAGTAATTGCTCGAAGGGGTCGTGGGACCCCCACCCCTCTTTCCATGTTCGAAAAAGATTTCGCTAGTAGACTACTGTCTGTGTCCCAAATTTCATCAAAATCCGTGTAGCTGTTCTGGCGTGATTCAGTCGCAAAGACTAAAAAATAGAATAATTAAATTATAACTGTTCGTAGGGGGCGGGGACCTCCCCCCTTTTGAAAAATATATAGCTAGTAGATCTTTCTAGACCATTGGCTATATGTGTGCCAAATTTCATCCAAATCCGTCCAGCCGTTCTTGCGTGATTGAGTCACAAAAACAAACGTCTGGACAAACATCCAAACATCCAAACTTTGCCATTTATAATATACTAGCCTTTACCCGCGGCCCCGTCCGCAAGGAGAAAATAAAATATATGTGTTATTCACGTTAGCCTGCTTATCAAGTTGTCCGATTAAAAATTTTTTCTGTCAATGTATTTTATTTTTTAATACAGTAAAAAAAAAGAACTAACTGAGCTGATGGGCACGCTTACATGAATAGTACAATACACTTTTTTCGAATTAAAAAAAATACATTTTGTTTCTAAGTTAAATTAATTGATATGACAGGGGTGAAAGAATTACTACTCATAGAACAAAGGAGTGAAACTACAATTAGCTAAAACCAAAAAGAAGTTTTTAAATGAAAGCAGTGTTGCTTTTTCGGGTATTTAGTTGGTTAAAATATTACAAAAATTTTAATTATAGTTGTAATAGTTCGTTACAGGATTCATTTAAAAATAGAACGAAAAAGCTGTGATATATTTAAGATAAAACATACCGAATTTTAATTACGAATAATTTGCCGTAAATCCACGGCCATGTGTGCTGAATTACCGGTTTCGAAGAGACCTAAAATGATCCCGGAAGTGTCCCTAAATGACACCAAATAGTCACGAAATGATGCCGACGGGATCCTGGACAAATCTCGAAAACTATCCAGAAATGATGCCGGAAGGGTCCCAAAATAATCCCGAAGTAGTCACGAAAAGTCCCGAAATGACCCTGACGGGATCCCGGACGGATCCCGAATACCATACAGATTTGATTCCTGAACGGTCCGCAAATGATCCCGATATAGTCCGAAAAAGCTCTGACGGGATCCCGGACAAATCCCGAAAATAGCCCAGAAATTATCCCGGAGGAGTCCCAAAATGATTCCGAAATAGTAGTCACGAAAAAGGCCCGAAATAACCCTGACGGGATCCCGAAAACCATCCAGAAATGACTCTGGAAGGATCCCCAAATGATCCCGGAAAAGTCCACAAACCATCCAGAATTGATCTCTGAAGGTTCCGCAAATGATCCCGAAATAGTCCCGAAAGTCACGAAAAACTCAGACCCATCCCGAAAATCATGAAGAAATTATCCTGGAAGGGTCCCAAAATTACCCCGAAATAACTCCGACGGGATCCCGGACAGATCCCGAAAATCATCCAGAACTGAGCTCTGAAACGTCCGCAAATAATCCAGAAATAGTCCGGAAAAAGTCCCGAAAAAACTCCGTCGGGATCCCGGACAGATCCCGAAAATCACCCAGAAATTATGCCGGAGGGGTCCCAAAATGATTCCGAAATAGTCCCGAAAAAGTCCCGAAATGACCTTGAGGGGATCCCAGACCGATACCGAAAACCATCCAGAATTGATCCCAGATAAAGTCGCGAAAAAACTACGAAGGGATCCCGAACAGATCCCGAAAATCATAGAGAAATTATCCCGGAAGGGTCCCAAAATAGTCCCGAAAAGGCGCGAAATAACCCTGACGGGATCCCGGACGGATCCCGAAAACCACCCAGAAATGATCTTTAAGGGCAACTGACCCCGAAATAGTCGTGAAAAAGTCCCGAAATTACCCCGACGGGATCCTGAAAACCATCCAGAAATTATCCCTGAAGGATCCCCAAATGATCCAAGAACAGTCTCGAAATTCCCTGACATTTTCCCGAAAAAGTAAAAAAATAAACCCGACGGGATCTCGGACGGATCCCGAAAACGATCCAGAAATGATGCCGGAAGGGACCCCAAATGATCCCGAAAAATTCCCGAAATTCCCCCGATGGGATCCCGGACGGATCCCGGACCATCCAGAAATGATGCCGGTTGGTACCCCAAATTGATCCCGAAATAGGCCAGAAATGACCCCGTCGGGATCCCGGGCGGATCCAAAAAGTATACAGAAATGATGCTGGAAGGTGAAATGATCCCCTTAAAGAAAGATGAAAAATGAAATGATCCCCTTATAGTTCCGAAATGATCCTGACGGGATTCCCGACGGATCCCGGAAACTATCCAGAAATGATGCCGGAAAGGTTCCCAAGTTATCCCCAAATAGTCCCGAAATTACCCTGACGGTATCCCGGACGGATCACGAAAACCATCCGGAAATGATGGCGAAAGGGTCCCCAAATGATCCCGCATTAGTCGCGGGTTCCGAAATGACCCTGACGTGATCCCCGAAGGATCCCGGAAACTATCCAGAAATTATGCCGGAAAGGTTCCCAAGTTATCCCCAAATAGTCCCGAAATTACCCAGACGGTATCCCGGACGGATACCGAAAACCATCTAGAAAAGTGGCCGGAAGATACCCCAAATGATCCCGAAAAAGTCCTGAAATGATCCAGACGGGATCCCGAACGAATCCCGAAAACTATCCATCTAGGTAACCCAAATGATCCCGAAATAGTCCCGAAATGACCCCGCCGGGATCACGGGCGGATCCCGAAAAAGTCCTGAAATGACCCCGACGGGATCCCGTACGGATCCCGAAAATCATCCAGAAATGATGAAGGTAGGTACCCAAATGATCCCGAAATAGTCCCGAAATGATCACGACGGGATCCCGGACGGATCCCGAAAACCAACCAGAAATGATGCCGGTAGGTACCCCAAATGGTTCCGATATGACCCCGTCGGGATCCCGCACGGATCCCTAAAACTATCCAGAAATGATGCCGGAAAGGTCCCCAAATAACCCCCATAATAGTCCCGAAATTACGCCGACGGAATCCCGGACGGATCCGGAAACCATCCAGAAATGATGCCGGAGGAGACCCCAAATGATCCCGCTAAAGTCCCAAAATTACCCCGACAGGGTCCCGGACGGATCCCGTAAACCATCCAGAAATGATGCCGGTAGGTACCCCAAATCGTCCCGATATGACCCCGTCGGGATCCCGAACGGGTCCCTAAAACTATCCAGAAATGATGCCGAAAGGGTCCCCAAATGATCCTGTATTAGTCGAGAAAAAGTTCCGAAATGACTCCGACGGGATCCCGGATGGATCCCGAAAACCATCTAGAAATGATGCCGGAAGAGAACCCAAATGATCCCGCAAAGGTCCCAAAATGACCCCGACAGGATCCCGGACGGATCCCGAAAAGCATCCAGAAATGATGCCGGAGGAGACCCCAAATGATCCCGCTAAAGTTCCAAAATGACCCGACAGGGTCCCGGACGGATCGCGTAAACCATCCAGAAATGATGCCGGAAGAGACCCCAAATGATCTCGCAAAAGTCCCAAAATGACCCCGACAGGATCCCGGACGGATCTCGTAAACCATCCAGAAATGATGCCGGAAGAGACCCCAAATGATCCCGAAAAAGTCCCAAAATGACCCCGACAGGATCCCGGACGGATCCTGAAAACCATCCAGTAATGATGCCGGGAGAGACCCCAAATGATCCCGCAAAAGTCCCAAAATGACCCCGACAGGATCCCGGACGGATCCCGTAAACCATCCAGAAATGATGCCGGAAGAGAACCCAAATGATCCCGCAAAAGGCCCAAAATGACCCCGACAGGATCCCGGACGGATCCCGTAAACCATTCAGAAATGATGCCGGAAGAGACCCCAAATGATCCCGCAAAAGTCCCAAAATGACCCCGACAGGATACCGGACGGATCCTGTAAACCATCCAGAAATGATGCCGGAAGAGACCCCAATGATCCCGCAAAAGTCCCAAAATGACCCCGACAGGATCCCGGACGGATCCCGAAAACCATCCAGAAATGATGCCGGAAGAGACCCCAAATGATCCCGCAAAAGTCCCAAAATGACCCCGACAGGATCCCGGACGGATCCCGAAAACCATCCAGAAATGATGCCGGAATGGACCCCAAATGGTCCCAAAATGACACCGACGGGATCCCGGACGGATACCGAAAACCATCCAGAAATGATGCCGGCAGGTACCCCAAATTATCCCGAAATAGTCCCGAAATGACCCAGACGGGATCGCGGACGGATTCCGAAAACCATCCAGAAATGATGCCGATAAGGTCCCCAAACGATCCTGTATTAGTCAAGAAAAAATTCCGAAATGACTCCGACGGGATCCCGGACGGATCCCGAAAACCATCTAGAATTGATACCGGAAAGTACCCCAAATGATGCCAAAATAGTCCCGAAATGACATCGGCGGGATCCCGGACGGATCTCGAAAACCATCGAGAAATGATGCCGGAGGAGACCCCAAATGATCCCGCTAAAGACCCAAAATGACCCCGACATGGTCCCGGACGGATCCCGTAAACCATCCAGAAATGATGCCGGAAGAGACCCCAAATGATCCCGCAAAAGTCCCAAAATGACCCCGACAGGATCCCGGACGGATCCCGTAAACCATCCAGAAATGATGTCGGAAGAGACCCCAAATGATCCCGCAAAAGTGCCAAAATGACCCCGACAGGATCCCGGACGGATCCCGAAAACCATCCAGAAATGATGCCGGGAGAGACCCCAAATGATCCCGCAAAAGTCCCAAAATGAACCCGACAGGATCCCGGACGGATCCCGTAAAGCATCCAGAAAAGATGCCGGAAGAGACCCCAAATGATCCCGCAAAAGTCCCAAAATGACCCCGACAGGATCCCGGACGGATCGCGTAAACCATCCAGAAATGATGCCGGAGGAGACCCCAAATGATCCCGCTAAAGTCCCAAAATGACCCCGACAGGGTCCCGGACGGATCCCGTAAACCATCCAGAAATGATGCCGGAAGAGACCCCAAATGATCCCGCAAAAGTCCCAAAATGACCCCGACAGGATCCCGGACGGATCCCGTAAACCATCCAGAAATGATGCCGGAAGAGACCCCAAATGATCCCGCAAAAGTCCCAAAATGACCGCGACAGGTAAACCATCCAGAAATGATGCCGGAAGAGACCCCAAATGATCCCGCAAAAGTCCCAAAATGACCCCGACAGGATCCCGGACGGATCCCGTAAACCATCCAGAAATGATGCCTTAGGAGACCCCAAATGATCCCGCAAAAGTCTCAAAATGACCCCGACAGGATCCCGGACGGATCCCGAAAACCATCCAGAAATGATGCTGGAAGAGACCCCAAATGATCCCGCAAAAGTCCAAAATGACCCAGACAGGATCCCGGACGGATCCCGTAAACCATCCAGAAATGATGCCGAGGAGACCCCAAATGATCCCGCTAAAGTCCCAAATGACCCCGACAGGGTCCCGGACGGATCCCGTAAACCATCCAGAAATGATGCCGGAGGAGACCCCAAATGATCCCGCTAAAGTCCCAAAATGACCCCGACAGGGTCCCGGACGGGTCCCGTAAACCATCCAGAAATGATGCCGGAAGAGACCCCAAATGATCCGCAAAAGTCCCAAAATGACCCCGACAGGATCCCGGACGGATCCCGTAAACCATCCAGAAATGATGCCTGAGGAGACCCCAAATGATCCCGCAAAAGTCTCAAAATGACCCCGACAGGATCCCGACGGATCCCGAAAACCATCCAGAAATGATGCTGGAAGAGACCCCAAATGATCCCGCAAAAGTCTCAAAATGACCCCGACAGGATCCCGGACGGATCCCGAAAACCATCCAGAAATGATGCTGGAAGAGACCCCAAATGATCCCGAAAAAGTCCCAAAATGACCCCGACAGGATCCCGGACGGATCCCGTAAACCATCCAGAAATGATGCGGAAGAGACCCCAAATGATCCCGCAAAAGTCCCAAAATGACCCCGACAGGATCCCGGACGGATCCCGTAAACCATCCAGAAATGATGCCGGAAGAGACCCCAAATGATCCCGCAAAAGTCCCAAAATGACGCCGACGGGATCCCGGACGGATCCCTAAAACCATCCAGGAATGATTACGAAAAGGACCCAACCTGACCCCGAAAAAGTCCCGTAATGATCCCGGAAACCATCAAGAATTTATCTCTCGAAGGTACGCAAATGATCCCGAAAGTACCCCGACGGGATCCCGGACGGATCCCGAAAACCATCCAGAAATGATGCCGGAAGGGTCCCCAAATGATCGCGAAATAGTCCCGAAATGATTCCGGAATAGTCCCGAAAATGTCCAAAATAACCCCGACGGGATCCCGGACGGATCCCGAAAACTATACAGAAATGATCCCGGAAGGGTCCCAAAATGATCCCGAAATAGTCCCGAAAAAGTCCCGAAATTACCGCGGCGTAATCCCGGACCGATCCCGAAAACCATCCAGAAATGATCCCGGAGGGTCTCGATATGACCCTTACGGGATTACAAATAAGGTGAAGCTAATTATAAAACCATGTTAATAAGCAGCAGGGCGCATTGGAGCGAATAAAAAGTTACATAGAAACATACAGGTAAAGCTAATAAAAGCGTGCTAATAAAAACAATTGATGGAGGGCGGATGGCGGGAGTAGAGGAGAGGACCACTGATCGTTCCTCCAAAATTGTCTAGATCTCGTTCTGTATGTACCAGATACCAAAAACTATTGATTTAGGAGAAAATTTATATTGAGTTATAACAATTTATAGATTTTACACCAGAGGGGGAGATAAAGGGGGGTGGGCGGGTGGAGGGTGTCACTGCTTACTTTGTAAGCCTCGACTTATTTTGACCCCGTTGAGTCTGTGATATTGGCGAAGGCCAGTATACGTAAAGTTATAATGTGTAAAAATTATTGAAAAATAATTTCTCGAAGGGGTCGTGGGACCCCCACCCCTCTTTCCATGTTCGAAAAAATTTCGCTAGTAGACTACTGTCTGTGTCCCAAATTTCATCAAAATCCGTGTAGCCATTCTGGCGTGATTCAGTCGCAAAGACGAAAAAATATAATAATTAAATTATAACTGTTCCTAGGGGGCGGGGACCACGCCCCTTTTCAAAATATATAGTTAGTAGATCCTTCTAGACTATTGGCTATACGTGTGCAAAATTTCATCCAAATCGGTCCAGCCGTTCTTGCGTGATTGAGTCACAAAGACAAACGTCTGGACAAACATCCAAACATCCAAACATCCAAACATCCAAACATCTTCACATCCAAACTTTGCCATTTATAATATATATTAGACTAGCTTTACCCGCGGCCCTGTCCGCAAGGAGACATTTAAATATATGGGCTATTCGCGTTAGCCTGCTTATCAAGTTATCTGTTTAAAATTTTGTTTTCTGTGTAATGCATTTTATTTTGTAATTGAGTAAAAAAAAAGAACTAAATGAGCTGATAACCTGATAGGATCCCATTTGATCCCGAAATTATCCAGAAAAAGCTACAAAATGACCCCCACTCTATCGCGGATGGATCCCGAAAACCATCCAGAAATGCCCCGAAAGGGTCTCCAAAAGTTCCCGGAATAGTCCCAAAAAAACCCGAAATGACAACGACACGATTCCAGACGTATCCAGAGAACAACACAGAAATGATCCCTGAAGGTGTTCCAAAATGATCCCGAAAAGGTTCCGAAATGACCCTGACGGGCTCCCCCGGACGAATCCCAAAAACCATCCAGAAATGATGCCGGAGGGGACCCCAAATGATCCTGAAAAAGTCCCGCAATTATTCTGACGGGATCCTGAACGGGATACCGAAAACCATGCAGAAGTGATGCGGAAAGCTCCTCAAATGATCACCAATAGTCCCAAAATGACCCTGACGGCATCCCGGACAGATCCCGAAATCCATCCAGAAATGATCTTGGGAGAGTCCCAAAATGATCCCGAAATAGTCTCGGAAAAGTCAGAAATTACCCTGACGGGATCCCGGACGAATCCTGAAGACCAATCTTAAATGTTGCCGAAAAAGTCCGAATGACCCTAATGGGACCCCGAAAGGATCCCGAAAAATATCCAGAAATGATGCCGGAAAGGTCCTCAAATGATCTCCTAATAGTTCCGAAAAGACCCTGACGGGATCCCGAACGGATCCCGACAACTATCCAGAAATGATGCCGAAAGGGTCCGCAAATGATCCCGTATTAGTCGAGAAAAAGTCACGAAAAGACCCCCGACGGGATGCCGGACGAATCCCAAAACCATCCAGAAATGATGCCGGAAGGGACCCCAAATGATCCCGAAAAATATCCAGAAATGATGCCGGAAGGTCCTCAAATGATCTCCTAATAGTCCCAAAATGACCCTGACGGGATACCGAATGGATCCCGACAACTACCTAGAAATGATGCCGAAAGGGCCCGCAAATGATCGCGTATTAGTCGAGAAAAATTCCCGAAATGACCCCGACGGGATGCCGGACGAATCCCAAAAACCATCCAGAAATGATGCCGGAAGGTCCCAAAATGATCCCGAAATAGTCTCGGAAAAGTCCAAAAATTACCCTGACGGGTTCCGGACGAATCCTGAAAGCCATCCTTAAATGACCCCGAAAGCCATCCAGAAATGATACCGGAAGGGATCCCAAATGATTCCGAAAAAGTCCCGCAACGATTCCGACGGGATCCTGAACGGATACCGAAATCCATCCAGAAGTGATGCCGGAAAAGGTCCTCAAATGATCAACTAATAGTCCCAAATGACCCTGACGGCATCCCGGACAGATCCCGAAATCCATCCAGAAATGATCTTGGGAAGGTCCCAAAATGATCCCGAAATAGTCTCGGAAAAGTCCAGAAATTACCCCGACGGGTTCCCGGACGAATCCTGAAAGCCATCCTTAAATGATCCCGAAAACGTCCCGAATTGACCCTGACGGGACCCCGAAAGGATCCCGAAAACTATCCAGAAATGATGTCGGAAAGGTCCTCAAATGATCTCCTAATAGTTCCGAAAAGACCCTGACGGGATACCGAACGGATCCCGACAACTACCTAGAAATGATGCCGAAAGGGCCCGCAAATGATCCCGTATTAGTCGAGAAAAATTCCCGAAATGACCCGACGGGATGCCGGACGAATCCAAAAACCATCCAGAAATGATGACGGAAAGGGACCCCAAATGATCCCGAAAAAGTCCCGCAATTATTCGGACGGGATCCTGAACGGATACCGAAAACCATCCAGAAGTGATGCCGGAAAGGTCCTCAAATCACACCTAATAGTCCCAAAATGACCCTGACGGCATCCCGGACATGTCCCGAAATCCATCCAGAAATGATCTTGGGAAGGTCCCAAAATTATCCCGAAATAGTCTCGGAAAAGTCCAGAAATTACCCTGACGGATTCCCGGACGGATCCTGAAAGCCATCCTTAAATGATCCCGAAAAAGTCCCGAAATGACCCTGACGGGATCCCGAAAGGATTCCGAAAATTATCAGAAATGATGCCGGAAAGGTCCTCAAATGATCCCCTAATAGTCCCGAAATGACCGTGACGGGATCCCGAACGGATCCCGACAACTATCCAGAAATGATGCCGAAAGGGTCCGCAAATGATCCCGTATTAGTCGAGAAAAAGTCCCGAAAAGACCCCGACGGGATCCGGACGAATACCAAAAACTATCCAGAGACGATGCCGGTAGGTATCCCAAATGATCCCGAAATAGTCCCGAAATGACCTCGTCGGCATCCCGGACGGATCCCGAAAATTATTCAGAATGATGCCGGAAAGGTCCCCAAATGATCCCCTAATAGTCCCGAATTACCCTGATGGATCGCGGACGGATCCCGAAAACCATCCAGAAATGATGCCGAAAGGGTTCCCAAACGATCCGTATTACTCGCGAAAAAGTTCCGAAATGACCCCGACGGGATCGCAGACGGATCCCGAAACCAACCAGAAATGATGCCGGAAGAGCCCACAATGATCCCGAAAAAGTTCCCAAATGACCCCGACGAGATCCCGGACGGATCCCGAAAAACATCCAGAAATGATGCCGGAAGAGCCCCAAATTATCCCGAAAAAGTCCCCAAATGACCCCGACGAGATCCCGGACGGGATCGCGAAAACCATCCAGAAATGATGCCGAAAGGGTTCCAAATGATCAAGTATTAGTCGCGAAAAAGTCCCGAATGACCCGACGGGATCCCAGACGGATCCCGAAAACCATCCAGAAATGATGCCGGAAAAGCCCCCAAATGATCCCGAAAAAGTACTCAAATGACCCCGACGAGATCCCGGACGGATCCCGAAAACCATCCAGAAATGATGCCGAAAAGGTTCCCAAATGATCCCGTATTAGTCGCGAAAAAGTCCCGAAATGACCCCGACGGGATCCCAGACGGATCCCGAAAACAAACCAGAAATGATGCCGGAAGAGCCCCCAAATGATCCCGAAAAAGTCCCCAAATGACCCCGACGAGATCTCGGACGGATCCCGAAAACCATCCAGAAATGATGCCGAAAGGGTTCCCAAATGATCAAGTATTAGCCGCGAAAAAGTCCCGAAATGATCCCGGGCGGATCCCGAAGACCATCCAGAAATGATGCCTAAAGGGACCCAAAATAACCACGAAAAAGTCCCGTAATGATCGCGGAAACCATCAAGAATTTATCTCTCGAAGGTACGCAAATGATCCCGAAAGTACCCCGACGGGATCACGGACGGATCCCGAAAACCATTCAGAAATGATGCCGGAAGGGTCCCCAAATGATCGCGAAATAGTCCCGAAATTATTCCGGAATAGTCCCGAAAATGTCCCAAAATAACCCCGACGGGATCCCGGACGGATCGCGAAAACTTTACAGAAATGATCCGGAAGGGTCCCAAAATGATCCCGAAATAGTCCCGAAAAAGTCCCGAAATTACCCCGGCGGGATCCCGTACCGATCCCGAAAACCAACCAGAAATGAAACCTGAAGGGTCACGATATTACCCTTACGGGATTACAAATAAGGTGAAGCTAATTATAAAACCATGTTAATAAGGCAGCAGGCGCATTGGAGCGAATGAAAAGTTACATTGAAACATACAGGTAAAGCTAATAAAAGCGTGCTAATAAAAACAATTGAAGGAGGGCAGATGGCGGGAGTAGAAGGAGAGGACCACTGATCGTTCCTCCAAAATTGTCTAGATCTCGATCTTTATGTGCCAGATACCAAAAACTATTGATTTAGGAGAAAATTTATATTGATTTATAACAATTTATAGATTTTACACCAGAGGGGTGATAAAAGGGGGGGTGGGGTGGGGGGGGGGGGGGTGGCAGAGGGTGTCATTGCTTACTTTGTAAGCCCTCGACTTATTTGACCCCTTGAGTCTGTGATATTGGTGAAGGCCAGTATACGTAAAGTTATAATGTGTAAAAATTATTAAAAAGTAATTGCTCGAAGGGGTCGTGGGACCCCACCCCTCTTTCCATGTTCGGAAAAAATTTCGCTAGTAGGCTATTGTCTGTGTCCCAAATTTCATCAAAATCCGTGTAGCCATTCTGGCGCGATTCAGTCGCAAAGACGAAAAAATATAATAATTAAATTATAACTGTTCCTAGGGGGCGGCGACCACGCCCCTTTTGAAAAATATATAGCTAGTAGATCCTTCTAGACTATTGGCTATATGTGTGCAAAATTTCATCCAAATCGGTCCAGCCGTTCTTGCGTGATTGAGTCACAAAGACAAACGTCTGGACAAACATCCAAACATCCAAACATCTTAACATCCAAACTTTGCCATTTATAATATATATAGATAATTAGATATTAGATATTAGATTAGATTAGATATTAGATAGCCTTTACCCGCGGCCCCGTCCGCAAGGAGAAAATAAAATATATGTGCTATTCACGTTAGCCTGCTTATCAAGTTATCTGTATAAAAATTATTTTTGTCTAATGTATTTTATTTTTGTAATTTAGTAAAAAAAAAGAACTAAATGAGAAGATAAGCTGAAGGCACGCTTTCATGAATAGTACAATACAGTTTTTGCGAATTAAAAAAATACATTTTGTTTTTAAATTAAATTAACTGATATGAAAGGGGTGAAAAAATTACTACTCATAGAACCAAGGTGTGAAACTACAATTAGCTAAAACTAAAGAGAATTTTTTAGATTAAAATAGTGTTGCTTTTTCGGGTTTTAGTTGATTAAAATATCACAAAAAGTGTAATTATAGTTATAACAGTTCCTTACACTATTATAGAACGAAAAAGATGTGTTAGATTGAAGATAAAACATACCGAATTTTAATAACGAATAATTAGCAGCAAATCCACGGCCATAAAAGCTCATAATTTAAAACGGCATGTGTGCTGAACTACCGGTTTCGAAGAGACCCAAATGATCCGGAAGGGTTCCAAGATGATACTAAAATTCAGGACAGATCCCGAAAATCATCCAGAAATTAACCAGGAGGGGTCCCAAAATGATTCAGAAATAGTCCCGAAATTACCTTTATGGGTTCCCGTACAGATCCCGAAAACCATCCAGAAATGATACCGATGGGGAGCCTCCAAAATCATCTCGTATTAGTCCCGAAAAAGTACAGGAATGGCCCCGACGGATTCCTGACGGATCCCGAAAACCCATCTAGAAATTATGCCGGAAGGGACACCAAATGATCCCGAAAAAGTCAAGAAATGGCCCCGACGGGATCCCGGATGGATACCGCAGATTATCCAGAAATGATGCAGAAAGGGTCCCCATTTGAGCCCGTATCAGTCGAGAAAAAGTCCCGAAGAGACGGGATCCCGCAAACTATCTAGATATGATGCCGGAAAGTAACCCAAAATGATACCGAAATAGTCCCCGAAATGACCCCTACGGGATCGCGAGCGGATCGCGAAAACTATCCAGAAATGATGCCGAAAAGGTCCCCAAATGATCCCCTAATAGTCCCGAAATTACCCTGCTGGGATAACGAACGGATCCCGAAAACATCCAGAAATGATGCCGAATTAGTCGAGAAAAAGTCCCGAAATGACCCCGACGGATCCCGGACGCATCCCGAAAACCATGTAGAAATGATGCCGAAAAATACCCCAAATGATCCCGAAAAAGTCCCGAAATGACCCCGACGGGATCCCCAAAAGCATCTAGAAATGATGCCGGAAGATACCCCAAATGATCCGGAAAAAGTCCAAAATTGACCCCGTCGGGTCCCGGACGAATCCCGAAAACCATACAGAAATGATGCCGGAAGGGACCCCAAATGATCCCGAAAAGTCGCGAAATGAACCCGACGGGATCCCGAACGGATACCGAAAACCATCCAGATAGGATGCCGGAAAGGTCCTCAAATGATCCCCTAATAGTCCCGAAATGATCCTGACGGGATCCCTGACGGATACTGGAAATCATCCAGAAATGATGCCGAAATGGTTCCTAAATTATCCCGTATTATTCGAGAAAAAGTCCCGAAATTACCCCGACGGGATAACGGACGGATCCCGAAAACCATGTATAAATGATGCCGGAAGGTGCACCAAATGATCCCGAAATTACCCCAACGGGATCCCGGAGGGATCCCTAAAACCATCCAGAAATGATGCCGGACGGGACCCCAAATGATCTAGAAGAAGTCCTGAAATTACCCCGACGGCATCCCCAAAAACCACCCAGAAATGATGCCGGAAGGGACCCCAAAAAATCCCGAAAAAGTTCCGAAATGACCCCGACGGGATCCCGGACGGATCCCGAAAACCATTCAGAAATGATGCCGGAAAGGTCTTCAAATGATCCCCTAATTGTCTCGAAATCACCCTGACGGGATCCCGGACGGATACCGAAATCCATCCAGAAATGATGCCGAAAGTTTCCCCAAATGATCCCGTATTAGTCGAGAAAAAAGTCCCGAAATGACCCGACGGTAGAAATGATGCGGAAAGGTCTTCAAATGATCCCCTATGTCCCGAAATTACCCCTGACGGGATCCCGGACGGATACCGAAATCCATCCAGAAATGATGCCGAAAGTTTCCCCAAATGATCCCGTATTAGTCGAGAAAAAAAGTCCCGAAATGACCCCGACGGTATCTCGGACGAACCCCGGAAACTATGCAGAAATGATCCCGAAGTAGTTCCGAAATGATCCCTTCGAGATCCCCGACGGATCCCGGAAACTATGCAGAAATGATGCCGGAAAGGTCTTCAAATGATCTCCTAATAGCCCCGAAATGATCCGCGACGAATCCCGGAAGCTATGCAGAAATGATGCCGGAAAGGTCTTCAAATGATCCCCTAATAGTCCCGTAATGATCCCGAACGGATCCCGAAAACCATCCAGAAATGGTGCCGGAATGGACCCCAAATGATCCCGAAAAAGTCCCGAAATGATCGCGACGGGATCCCGGACGGATACCAAAAACCATCCAGATGTGATCCCGGTACGTACCCCAAATGATCCGGAAATAGTCCCGAAATTACCCCGTCGGGAGCCCCGACGGATCCAGGAACCTATGCAGAAATGACGCCGGAGAGGTCCTCAAATGATCCCCTAAGAGTCCCGAAATGATCCCGTGCGGATCCTGGACGGATCCCGAAAACCATCCAGTAACGATGCCGAAAGGGTCCCCAAATAATCCCACATTGGTAGAGAAAAAGTCCCGAAATTACCAAGACGGGATCCCCGACGGATACCGAAATCCATCCAGAAATGATGCTGGAAGGGACCCCAAATGATCCCGTATTAGTCGAAAAAAAGTCCCGAAATGACCCCGACGGTATCTCGGACGAACCCCGGAAACTATGCAGAAATGATCCCGAAATAGTCCTGAAATAACCCCGTCGAGATCCCCGACGGATTCCGGAAACTATGCAGAAATGATGCCGGAAAGGTCTTCAAATGATCCCCTAATTGTCCCGAAATTACCCTGACGGGATCCCCGACGGATTCCGAAATCCATTCAGAAATGATGCTGGAAGGTTCCCCAAATGATCCCGTATTAGTCGAGAAAAAAAGTCCCGAAATGACCCCGACGGTATCTCGGACGAACCCCGGAAACTATGCAGAAATGATCCCGAAATAGTCCCGAAATGACCCCGTCGAGATCCCCGACGGATCCCGGAAACTATGCAGAAATGATGCCGGAAAGGTCTTCAAATGATCTCCTAATAGCCCCGAAATGATCCCCGACGAATCCCGGAAGTTATGCAGAAATGATGCCGGAAAGGTCTTCAAATGATCCCCTAATAGTCCCGAAATTATCCCGAACGGATCCCGAAAACCATCCAGAAATGATGCCGGAAGGGACCCCAAATGATCCCAAAAAAGTCGCGAAATGCCCCCGACGGGATTCCGGATGGATCCCAAAAACCATACTGAAATGATGTCGGAAAATACCCGAAATGATACCGAAATAGCCCCGACTGGATGCCGAACGGATCCCGAAACCCATCCAGAAATGTTGCCGGAAAGGTCCCTAAATGTTCGTGAAAAAGTCCCGAAATGACCCCGGCGGGATCTTGGACGGATCCCGAAAACCAATCAAAAATGATCCCGGAAAGGTCTCGATATGACCCCAACCGTATTACAAATAAGGCGAAGCTAATTGTAGAACCATTTTAATAAGGCAGCAGGCGCGTTGGAGCGAATGAAGAGTTACAAAGAAACATACAGGTAAAGTTAATAAAAGCGTGCTAATAGAAACAATTGAAGGAGGGCGGATGGCGGGAGGAGAAGTACCGCTGCTCGTTTTTCCCAAATTGTTTAGATCTCGATCTGTATGTGCCAGATACCAAAAACTATTGATTTAGGAGAAAATTTATATTGAGTTATAACAATTTATAGATTTTACACCAGGGGGGTAGAAAGGGGGGAGGGAGGGGGGGTGTCACTGCTCACTTTTTAAGCCCTCGACTTATTTGACACATTAAGTCTGTGATATTGGTGAATGCCAGTATACGTAAAGTTATAATGTGTAAAAATAATTAAAAAGTAATTGCTCGAAGGGCTCGTGGGACCCCCACCCCTCTTTCCATGCTTGAAAAAGATTTCGCTAGTAGACTACTGTCTGTGTCCCAAATTTGATCAAAATCCGTGTAGCCGTTTTGGAGTGATTCAGTCGCAAAGACTAAAAAATATAATAATTAAATTATAACTGTTCGTAGGGGGCGGGACTTCCCCCCTTTTGAAAAATATATAGCTAGTAGATCCTTCCAGACTATTGGCTATATGTGTGCCAAATTTCATCCCAATCCGTCCAGCCGTTCTTGCGTGATTGAGTCACAAAGACAAACGTCTGGACAAACATCCAAACATCCAAACTTTGCCATTTATAATATTTACTAGCTTTTACCCGCGGCCCCGTCCGCAAGGAGAAAATAAAATATATGTGTTATTCACGTTAGCCTGCTTATCAAGTTGTCCGATTAAAAATTTTTTCTGTCAATGTATTTTATTTTTTAATACAGTAAAAAAAAAAGAACTAACTGAGCTGATGGGCACGCTTACATGAATAGTACAATACACTTTTTTCGAATTAAAAAAAATACATTTTGTTTCTAAGTTAAATTAATTGATATGACAGGGGTGAAAGAATTACTACTCATAGAACAAAGGAGTGAAACTACAATTAGCTAAAACCAAAAAGAAGTTTTTAAATGAAAGCAGTGTTGCTTTTTCGGGTATTTAGTTGGTTAAAATATTACAAAAATTTTAATTATAGTTGTAATAGTTCGTTACAGGATTCATTTAAAAATAGAACGAAAAAGCTGTGATATATTTAAGATAAAACATACCGAATTTTAATTACGAATAATTTGCCGTAAATCCACGGCCATGTGTGCTGAATTACCGGTTTCGAAGAGACCTAAAATGATCCCGGAAGTGTCCCTAAATGACACCAAATAGTCACGAAATGATGCCGACGGGATCCTGGACAAATCTCGAAAATTATCCAGAAATGATGCCGGAAGGGTCCCAAAATAATCCCGAAGTAGTCACGAAAAGTCCCGAAATGACCCTGACGGGATCCCGGACGGATCCCGAATACCATACAGATTTGATTCCTGAACGGTCCGCAAATGATCCCGATATAGTCCGAAAAAGCTCTGACGGGATCCCGGACAAATCCCGAAAATCGCCCAGAAATTATCCCGGAGGAGTCCCAAAATGATTCCGAAATAGTAGTCACGAAAAAGGCCCGAAATAACCCTGACGGGATCCCGAAAACCATCCAGAAATGACTCTGGAGGGATCCCCAAATGATCCCGGAAAAGTCCACAAACCATCCAGAATTGATCTCTGAAGGTTCCGCAAATGATCCCGAAATAGTCCCGAAAGTCACGAAAAACTCAGACCCATCCCGAAAATCATGAAGAAATTATCCTGGAAGGGTCCCAAAATTACCCCGAAATAACTCCGACGGGATCCCGGACAGATCCCGAAAATCATCCAGAACTGAGCTCTGAAACGTCCGCAAATAATCCAGAAATAGTCCGGAAAAAGTCCCGAAAAAACTCCGTCGGGATCCCGGACAGATCCCGAAAATCACCCAGAAATTATGCCGGAGGGGTCCCAAAATGATTCCGAAATAGTCCCGAAAAAGTCCCGAAATGACCTTGAGGGGATCCCAGACCGATACCGAAAACCATCCAGAATTGATCTCTAAAGGGTCCGCAATTTATCCCAGATAAAGTCGCGAAAAAACTACGAAGGGATCCCGAACAGATCCCGAAAATCATAGAGAAATTATCCCGGAAGGGTCCCAAAATAGTCCCGAAAAGGCGCGAAATAACCCTGACGGGATCCCGGACGGATCCCGAAAACCACCCAGAAATGATCTTTAAGGGCAACTGACCCCGAAATAGTCGTGAAAAAGTCCCGAAATTACCCCGACGGGATCCTGAAAACCATCCAGAAATTATCCCTGAAGGATCCCCAAATGATCCAAGAACAGTCTCGAAATTCCCTGACATTTTCCCGAAAAAGTAAAAAAATAAACCCGACGGGATCTCGGACGGATCCCGAAAACGATCCAGAAATGATGCCGGAAGGGACCCCAAATGATCCCGAAAAATTCCCGAAATTCCCCCGATGGGATCCCGGACGGATCCCGGACCATCCAGAAATGATGCCGGTTGGTACCCCAAATTGATCCCGAAATAGGCCAGAAATGACCCCGTCGGGATCCCGGGCGGATCCAAAAAGTATACAGAAATGATGCTGGAAGGTGAAATGATCCCCTTAAAGAAAGATGAAAAATGAAATGATCCCCTTATAGTTCCGAAATGATCCTGACGGGATTCCCGACGGATCCCGGAAACTATCCAGAAATGATGCCGGAAAGGTTCCCAAGTTATCCCCAAATAGTCCCGAAATTACCCTGACGGTATCCCGGACGGATCACGAAAACCATCCGGAAATGATGGCGAAAGGGTCCCCAAATGATCCCGCATTAGTCGCGGGTTCCGAAATGACCCTGACGGGATCCCCGAAGGATCCCGGAAACTATCCAGAAATTATGCCGGAAAGGTTCCCAAGTTATCCCCAAATAGTCCCGAAATTACCCTGACGGTATCCCGGACGGATACCGAAAACCATCTAGAAAAGTGGCCGGAAGATACCCCAAATGATCCCGAAAAAGTCCTGAAATGATCCAGACGGGATCCCGAACGAATCCCGAAAACTATCCATCTAGGTAACCCAAATGATCCCGAAATAGTCCCGAAATGACCCCGCCGGGATCACGGGCGGATCCCGAAAAAGTCCTGAAATGACCCCGACGGGATCCCGTACGGATCCCGAAAATCATCCAGAAATGATGAAGGTAGGTACCCAAATGATCCCGAGATAGTCCCGAAATGATCACGACGGGATCCCGGACGGATCCCGAAAACCAACCAGAAATGATGCCGGTAGGTACCCCAAATGGTCCCGATATGACCCCGTCGGGATCCCGCACGGATCCCTAAAACTATCCAGAAATGATGCCGGAAAGGTCCCCAAATAACCCCCATAATAGTCCCGAAATTACGCCGACGGAATCCCGGACGGATCCGGAAACCATTCAGAAATGATGCCGGAGGAGACCCCAAATGATCCCGCTAAAGTCCCAAAATTACCCCGACAGGGTCCCGGACGGATCCCGTAAACCATCCAGAAATGATGCCGGTAGGTACCCCAAATCGTCCCGATATGACCCCGTCGGGATCCCGAACGGGTCCCTAAAACTATCCAGAAATGATGCCGAGAGGGTCCCCAAATGATCCTGTATTAGTCGAGAAAAAGTTCCGAAATGACTCCGACAGGATCCCGGATGGATCCCGAAAACCATCTAGAAATGACGCCGGAAGAGACCCCAAATGATCCCGCAAAGGTCCCAAAATGACCCCGACAGGATCCCGGACGGATCCCGAAAAGCATCCAGAAATGATGCCGGAGGAGACCCCAAATGATCCCGCTAAAGTTCCAAAATGACCCCGACAGGGTCCCGGACGGATCGCGTAAACCATCCAGAAATGATGCCGGAAGAGACCCCAAACGATCTCGCAAAAGTCCCAAAATGACCCCGACAGGATCCCGGACGGATCTCGTAAACCATCCAGAAATGATGCCGGAAGAGACCCCAAATGATCCCGAAAAAGTCCCAAAATGACCCCGACAGGATCCCGGACGGATCCCGAAAACCATCCAGTAATGATGCCGGGAGAGACCCCAAATGATCCCGCAAAAGTCCCAAAATGACCCCGACAGGATCCCGGACGGATCCCGTAAGCCATCCAGAAATGATGCCGGAAGAGAACCCAAATGATCCCGCAAAAGGCCCAAAATGACCCCGACAGGATCCCGGACGGATCCCGAAAACCATCCAGAAATTATGCCGGAAGAGACCCCAAATGATCCCGCAAAAGTCCCAAAATGACCCCGACAGGATCCCGGACGGATCCCGAAAACCATCCAGAAATGATGCCGGAATGGACCCCAAATGGTCCCGAAATGACACCGACGGGATCCCGGACGGATACCGAAAACCATCCAGAAATGATGCCGGCAGGTACCCCAAATTATCCCGAAATAGTCCCGAAATGACCCAGACGGGATCGCGGACGGATTCCGAAAACCATCCAGAAATGATGCCGATAAGGTCCCCAAACGATCCTGTATTAGTCAAGAAAAAAATTCCGAAATGACTCCGACGGGATCCCGGACGGATCCCGAAAACCATCTAGAATTGATACCGGAAAGTACCCCAAATGATGCCAAAATAGTCCCGAAATGACATCGACGGGATCCCGGACGGATCTCGAAAACCATCCAGAAATGATGCCGGAGGAGACCCCAAATGATCCCGCTAAAGACCCAAAATGACCCCGACATGGTCCCGGACGGATCCCGTAAACCATCCAGAAATGATGCCGGAAGAGACCCCAAATGATCCCGCAAAAGTCCCAAAATGACCCCGACAGGATCCCGGACGGATCCCGTAAACCATCCAGAAATGATGTCGGAAGAGACCCCAAATGATCCCGCAAAAGTCCCAAAATGACCCCGACAGGATCCCGGACGGATCCCGAAAACCATCCAGAAATGATGCCGGGAGAGACCCCAAATGATCCCGCAAAAGTCCCAAAATGACCCCGACAGGATCCCGGACGGATCCCGTAAAGCATCCAGAAAAGATGCCGGAAGAGACCCCAAATGATCCCGCAAAAGTCCCAAAATGACCCCGACAGGATCCCGGACGGATCGCGTAAACCATCCAGAAATGATGCCGGAGGAGACCCCAAATGATCCCGCTAAAGTCCCAAAATGACCCCGACAGGATCCCGGACGGATCCCGTAATCCATCCAGAAATGATGCCGGAAGAGACCCCAAATGATCCCGCAAAAGTCCCAAAATGACCCCGACAGGATCCCGGACGGATCCCGTAAACCATCCAGAAATGATGCCGGAAGAGACCCCAAATGATCCCGCAAAAGTCCCAAAATGACCGCGACAGGATCCCTGACGGGTCCCGTAAACCATCCAGAAATGATGCCGGAAGAGACCCCAAATGATCCCGCAAAAGTCCCAAAATGACCCCGACAGGATCCCGGACGGATCCCGTAAACCATCCAGAAATGATGCCTGAGGAGACCCAAATGATCCCGCAAAAGTCTCAAAATGACCCCGACAGGATCCCGGACGGATCCCGAAAACCATCCAGAAATGATGCTGGAAGAGACCCCAAATGATCCCGCAAAAGTCCAAAATGACCCAGACAGGATCCCGGACGGATCCCGTAAACCATCCAGAAATGATGCCGGAGGAGACCCCAAATGATCCCGCTAAAGTCCCAAAATGACCCCGACAGGGTCCCCGGACGGATCCCGTAAACCATCCAGAAATGATGCCGGAAGAGACCCCAAATGATCCCGCAAAAGTCCCAAAATGACCCCGACAGGATCCCGGACGGATCCCGTAAACCATCCAGAAATGATGCCGGAAGAGACCCCAAATGATCCCGCAAAAGTCCCAAAATGACCCCCGACAGGATCCCGAATGGATCCCGTAAACCATCCAGAAATGAGGCCGGAAGAGACCCCAAATGATCCCGAAAAAGTCCCAAAATGACCCCGACAGGATCCCGGACGGATCCCGTAAACCATCCAGAAATGATGCCGGAAGAGACCCCAAATGATCCCGCAAAAGTCCCCAAAATGACCCCGACAGGATCCCGGACGGATCCCGTAAACCATCCAGAAATGATGCCGGAAGAGACCCCAAATGATCCCGCAAAAGTCCCAAAATGACGCCGACGGGATCCCGGACGGATCCCTAAAACCATCCAGGAATGATTACGAAAAGGACCCAAACTGACCCCGAAAAAGTCCCGTAATGATCCCGGAAACCATCAAGAATTTATCTCTCGAAGGTACGCAAATGATCCCGAAAGTACCCCGACGGGATCCCGGACGGATCCCGAAAATCATCCAGAAATGATGCCGGAAGGGTCCCCAAATGATCGCGAAATAGTCCCGAAATGATTCCGGAATAGTCCCGAAAATGTCCCAAAATAACCCCGACGGGATCCCGGACGGATCCCGAAAACTATACAGAAATGATCCCGGAAGGGTCCCAAAATGATCCCGAAATAGTCCCGAAAAAGTCCCGAAATTACCCCGGCGTAATCCGGACCGATCCCGAAAACCATCCAGAAATGATCCCGGAGGGTCTCGATATGACCCTTACGGGATTACAAATAAGGTGAAGCTAATTATAAAACCATGTTAATAAGGCAGCAGGCGCATTGGAGCGAATAAAAATTTACATAGAAACATACAGGTAAAGCTAATAAAAGCGTGCTAATAAAAACAATTGATGGAGGGCGGATGGCGGGAGTAGAGGAGAGGACCACTGATCGTTCCTCCAAAATTGTCTAGATCTCGTTCTGTATGTACCAGATACCAAAAACTATTGATTTAGGAGAAAATTTATATTGAGTTATAACAATTTATAGATTTTACACCAGAGGGGGAGATAAAGGGGGGTGGGCGGGTGGAGGGTGTCACTGCTTACTTTGTAAGCCCTCGACTTATTTGACCCCTTGAGTCTGTGATATTGGCGAAGGCCAGTATACGTAAAGTTATAATGTGTAAAAATTATTGAAAAATAATTTCTCGAAGGGGTCGTGGGACCCCCCACCCCTCTTTCCATGTTCGAAAAAAATTTCGCTAGTAGACTACTGTCTGTGTCCCAAATTTCATCAAAATCCGTGTAGCCATTCTGGCGTGATTCAGTCGCAAAGACGAAAAAATATAATAATTAAATTATAACTGTTCCTAGGGGGCGGGGACCACGCCCCTTTTCAAAAATATATAGTTAGTAGATCCTTCTAGACTATTGGCTATACGTGTGCAAAATTTCATCCAAATCGGTCCAGCCGTTCTTGCGTGATTGAGTCACAAAAACAAACGTCTGGACAAACATCCAAACATCCAAACATCCAAACATCTTCACATCCAAACTTTGCCATTTATAATATATAGCCTTTACCCGCGGCCCCGTCCGCAAGGAGAAAATAAAATGTATGTGCTATTCACGTTAGCCTGTTTATCAAGTTGTCTGTTTAAAAATTTTTTCTGTCAATATATTTTATTTTTTAATACAGTAAAAAAAAGAACTAACTGAGCTGATGGGCACGCTTACATGAATAGTATAATACACTTTTTACGAATTAAAAAAAATACATTTTGTTTCTAAGTTAAATTAATTGATATGACAGGGGTGAAAGAATTACTACTCATAGAACAAAGGAGTGAAACTACAATTAGCTAAAACCAAAAAGAAGTTTTTAAATAAAAGCAGTGTTGCTTTTTCGGGTATTTAGTTGGTTAAAATATTAAAAAAATTTTAATTATAGTTGTAATAGTTCGTTACAGGATTCATTTAAAAATAGAACGAAAAAGCTGTGATATATTAAAGATAAAACATACCGAATTTTAATTACGAGTAATTTGCCGTAAATCCACGGCCATGTGTGCTGAATTACTGGTTTCGAAGAGACCTAAAATGATCCCGGAAGTGTCCCTAAATGATACCAAATAGTCACGAAATGATGCCGACGGGATCCTGGACAAATCTCGAAAACTATCCAGAAATGATGCCGGAAGGGTCCCAAAATAATCCCGAAGTAGTCACGAAAAGTCCCGAAATGACCCTGACGGAATCCCGGACGGATCCCGAAAACCATCCAGATTTGATTCTTCAACGGTCCGCAAATGATCCCGATATAGTCCGAAAAAGTCCCGAAAAAACTCTGACGGGATCCCGGACAAATCCCGAAAATCGCCCAGAAATTATTCAGGAGGAGTCCCAAAATGATTCCGAAATAGTAGTCACGAAAAAGGCCCGAAATGACCCTGACGGGATCCCGAAAACCATCCAGAAATGACTCTGGAGGGATCCCCAAATGACCCCGGAAAAGTCCACAAACCATCCAGAATTGATCTCTGAAGGTTCCGCAAATGATCCCGAAATAGTCCCGAAAGTCACGAAAAACTCAGACCCATCCCGAAAATCATGAAGAAATTATCCTGGAAGGGTCCCAAAATTACCCCGAAATAACTCCGACGGGATCCCGGACAGATCCCGAAAATCATCCAGAACTGAGCTCTGAAACGTCCGCAAATAATCCAGAAATAGTCCGGAAAAAGTCCCGAAAAAACTCCGTCGGGATCTCAAACAGATCCCGAAAATCACCCAGAAATTTTGCCGGAGGGGTCCCAAAATGATTCCGAAATAGTCCCGAAAAAGTCCCGAAATGACGTTGAGGGGATTCCAGACCGATACCGAAAACCATCCAGAATTGATCTCTGAAGGGTCCGCAATTTATCCCAGATAAATTCGCGAAAAAACTACGAAAATATCCCGAACAGATCCCGAAAATCATAGAGAAATTATCCCGGAAGGGTCCCAAAATGATCCCGAAATAGTCCCGAAAAGGCGCGAAATAACCCTGACGGGATCCCGGACGGATCCCGAAAACCACCCAGAAATGATCTTTAAGGGCAACTTACCCCGAAACAGTCGTGAAAGTCCCGAAATTACCCCGACGGGATCCCGAAAACCATCCAGAAATTATCCCTGAAGGATCCCCAAATGATCCAAGAACAGTCTCGAAATTCCCTGACATTTTCCCGAAAAAGTGAAAAAATAAACCCGACGGGATCTCGGACGGATCCCGAAAACGATCGAGAAATGATGCCGGAAGGGACCCCAAATGATGCCGAAAAATTCCCGAAATTCCCCCGATGGGATCCCGGACGGATCCCGGATCATCCAGAAATGATGCCGGTTGGTACCCCAAAATGATCCCGAAATAGGCCAGAAATGACCCCGTCGGGATCCCGGACGGATCCCCAAAAGTATACAGAAATGATGCTGGAAGGTGAAATGATCCCCTTAAAGAAAGATGAAAAATGAAATGATCCCCTTATAGTTCCGAAATGATCCTGACGGGATTCCCGACGGATCCCGGAAACTATCCAGAAATGATGCCGGAAAGGTTCCCAAGTTATCCCCACATAGTCCCGAAATTACCCTGACGGTATCCCGGACGGATCACGAAAACCATCCGGAAATGATGGCGAAAGGGTCCCCAAATGATCCCGCATTAGTCGCGGGTTCCGAAATGACCCTGACGGGATCCCGAAGGATCCCGGAAACTATCCAGAAATGATACCGGAAAGGTTCCCAAGTTATCCCCAAATAGTCCCGAAATTACCCTGACGGTATCCGGACGGATACCGAAAACCATCTAGAAAAGTGGCCGGAGGATACCCCAAATGATCCCGAAAAAGTCCTGAAATGATCCAGACGGGATCCCGGACGAATCCCGAAAACTATCCATCTAGGTACCCCAAATGATCCCGAAATAGTCTCGAAATGACCCCGCCGGGATCACGGGCGGATCCCGAAAAAGTCCTGAAATGACCCCGACGGGATCCTGTACGGATCCCGAAAATAATCCAGAAATGATGAAGGTAGGTACCCAAATGATCCCGAAATAGTCCCGAAATGATCCCGGACGGATCCCGAAAACAAACCAAAATGATGCCGGTAGGTACCCCAAATGGTCCCGATATGACCCCGTCGGGATCCCGAACGGATCCCTAAAACTGTCCAGAAATGATGCCGGAAAGGTCCCCAAATAACCCCCTAATAGTCCCGAAATTACGCGGACGGAATCCCGGACGGATCCGGAAACTATCCAGAAATGATGCCGGAGGAGACCCCAAATGATCCCGCTAAAGTCCCAAAATGACCCCGACAGGATCCCGGACGGATCCCGTAAACCATCCAGAAATGATGCCGGTAGGTACCCCAAATGGTCCCGATATGACCCCGTCGGGATCCCGAACGGATCCCTAAAACTATCCAGAAATGGTGCCGAAAGGGTCCCCAAATGATCCTGTATTAGTCGAGAAAAAGTTCCGAAATGACTCCGACGGGATCCCGGACGGATCCCGAAAACCATCTAGAAATGATGCCGGAAGAGACCCCAAATGATCCCGCAAAGGTCCCAAAATGACCCCGACAGGATCCCGGACGGATCCCGAAAACCATCCAGAAATGATGCCGGAGGAGACCCCAAATGATCCTGCTAAAATCCCAAAATGACCCGACAGGGTCCCGGACGGATCCCGTAAACCATCCAGAAATGATGCCGGAAGAGACCCCAAATGATCTCGCAAAAGTCCCAAAATGACCCCGACAGGATCCCGGACGGATCTCGTAAACCATCCAGAAATGATGCCGGAAGAGACCCCAAATGATCCCGCAAAAGTCCAAAATGACCCCGACAGGATCCCGGACGGATCCCGAAAACCATCCAGAAATGATGCCGGGAGATACCCCAAATGATCCCGCAAAAGTCCCAAAATGACCCCGGCAGGATCCCGGACGGATCTCCTAAACCATCCAGAAATGATGCCGGAAGAGACCCCAAATGATCCCGCAAATGTCCCAAAATGACCCCGACAGGATCCCGGACGGATCCCGAAAACCATCCAGAAATGATGCCGGGAGAGACCCCAAATGATCCCGCAAAAGTCCCAAAATGACCCCGACAGGATCCCGGACGGATCCCGTAAACCATCCAGAAATGATGCCGGAAGAAAACCGAAATGATCCCGCAAAAGGCCCAAAATGACCCCGACAGGTTCCCGGACGGATCCCGTAAACCATCCAGAAATGATGCCGGAAGAGACCCCAAATGATCCCGCAAAAGTCCCAAAATGACCCCGACAGGATCCCGGACGGATCCCGAACGCCATCCAGAAATGATGCCGGAAGAGACCCCAAATGATCCGGAAAAAGTCCTAAAATGACCCCGACAGGATCCCGGAGGGATCCCGAAAACCATCCAGAAATGATGCCGGAATGGACCCCAAATGGTCCCCGAAATGACACCGACAGGATCCCGGACGGATCCCGTAAACCATCCAGAAATGATGCCGGAAGAGACCCCAAATGATCCCGAAAAAGTCCCAAAATGACCCCGACAGGATCCCGGAAGGATCCCGTAAACCATCCAGAAATGATGCCGGAAGAGACCCCAAATGATCCCGCAAAAGTCCCAAAATGACCCCGACAGGATCCCGGGCGGATCCCGTAAACCATCCAGAAATGATGCCGGAGGAGACCCCAAATGATCCCGCAAAAGTCTCAAAATGACCCCGACAGGATCCCGGACGGATCCCGAACACCATCCAGAAATGATGCTGAAGAGACCCCAAATGATCCCGCAAAAGTCCCAAAATGACCCCGACAGGATCCCGGACGGATCCCGTAAACCATCCAGAAATGATGCCGGAAGAGCCCCAAATGATCCCCCAAAAGTCCCAAATGACGCCGACGGGATCCCGGACGGATCCCGTAAACCATCCAGAAATGATGCCGAAAGGTTCCCCAAATCATCCTGTATTAGTCGAGAAAAAGTTCCGAAATGACCCCGACGGGATCCCGGATGGATCCCGAAAACCATCTAGAAATGATGCCGGAAGGTACCCCAAATGATGCCGTAATAGTCCCGAAATGACATCGACGGGATCCCGGACGGATCCCGAAAACCATCCAGAAATGATGCTGGAAGAGACCCCAAATGATCCCGCAAAAGTCCCAAAATGACCCCGACAGGATCCCGGACGGATCCCGTAAACCATCCAGAAAAGATGCCGGAAGAGACCCCAAATGATCCCGCAAAAGTCCCAAAATGACGCCGACAGGATCCCGGACGGATCCCGAAAGTCATCCAGAAATGATGCCGGTATGAACCCCAAATGGTCCCTAAATGTCACCGACGGGATCCCGGACGGATACCGAAAACCATCCAGAAATGATGCCGGCAGGTACCCCAAATTATCCCGAAATAGTCCCGAAATCACCCTGACGGGATCGCGGACGGATTCCGAAAACCATCCAGAAATGATGCCGGAGGAGACCCCAAATGATGCCGTAATAGTCCCGAAATGACATCGACGGGATCCCGGACGGATCCCGAAAACCATCCAGAAATGATGCTGGAAGAGACCCCAAATGATCCCGCAAAAGTCCCAAAATGACCCCGACAGGATCCCGGACGGATCCCGTAAACCATCCAGAAATGATGCCGGAAGAGACCCCAAGTGATCCCGCAAAAGTCCCAAAATGACCCCGACAGGATCCCGGACGGATCCCGTAAACCATCCAGAAATGATGCCGGAGGAGACCCCAAATGATCCCGCAAAAGTCTCAAAATGACCCCGACAGGATCCCGGACGGATCCCGAACACCATCCAGAAATGATGCTGGAAGAGACCCCAAATGATCCCGCAAAAGTGCCAAAATGACCCCGACAGGATCCCGGACGGATCCCGTAAACCATCCAGAAATGATGCCGGAAGAGACCCCAAATGATCCCGCAAAAGTCCCAAAATGACGCCGACGGGATCCCGGACGGATCCCGTAAACCATCCAGAAATGATGCCGAAAGGTTCCCCAAATCATCCTGTATTAGTCGAGAAAAAGTTCCGAAATGACCCCGACGGGATCCCGGATGGATCCCGAAAACCATCTAGAAATGATGCCGGAAGGTACCCCAAATGATGCCGTAATAGTCCCGAAATGACATCGACGGGATCCCGGACGGATCCCGAAAACCATCCAGAAATGATGCCGGAAGAGACCCCAAATGATCCCGCAAAAGTCCCCAAAATAACCCCGACAGGATCTCGGACGGATCCCGAAAACCATCCAGAAATGATGCCGGAATGGACCCCCAAATGGTCCGAAATGACACTGACGAGATCCCGGACGGATCCCGAAAACCATCCAGAAATGATGCCGGAAAGGTCCTCAAATGATCTCCTAATAGTTCCGAAAAGACCCTGACGGGATCCCGAACGGATCCCGACAACTATCCAGAAATGATGCCGAAAGGGTCCGCAAATGATCCCGTATTAGTCGAGAAAAAGTCACGAAAAGACCCCGACGGGATGCCGGACGAATCCCAAAACCATCCAGAAATGATGCCGGAAGGGTCCCCAAATGATCGCGAAATAATCCCGAAATGATTCCGGAATAGTCCCGAAAATGTCCCAAAATAACCCCGACGGGATCCCGGACGGATCCCGAAAACTATACAGAACTGATCCCGGAAGGGTCCTAAAATGATCCCGAAATAGTCCCGAAAAAAGTCCCAAAATTACCCCGGCGGGATCCCGGACCGATCCCGAAAACCATCCGGAAATGAACCCGGAACCTCGATATGACCCTTACGGGATTACAAATAAGGTGAAACTAATTATAAAACCATGTTAATAAGGCAGCAGTCGCATTGGAGCGAATGAAAAGTTACATAGAAACATACTGGTAAAGCTAATAAAAGCGTGCTAATAAAAACAATTGAAGGAGGGCGGGGTGTAGAAGGAGAGGACTACTGATCGTTCCTCCAAAATTGTCTAGATCTCGATCTGTATGTGTCAGATACCAAAAACTATTGATTTAGGAGAAAATTTATATTGAGTTATAACAATTTATAGATTTTACATCAGAGGCAGATAAAGGGGGGAGGGGGGCGGCGGAGTGTTTCACTGCTTACTTTGTAAGCCCTCGACTTATTTGACCCCTTGAGTCTGTGATATTGGTGAAGGCCAGTACACGTAAAGTTATAATGTGTAAAAATTATTGAAAAATAATTTCTCGAAGGGGTCGTGGGACCCCCACCCTTCTTTCCATGCTCGAAAAAAATTTCGCTAGTAGACTACTGTCTGTGTCCCAAATTTCATCAAAATCCGTGTAGCCATTCTGGCGTGATTCAGTCGCAAAGACGAAAAAATATAATAATTAAATTATAACTGTTCCTAGGGGGCGGGTACCACGCCCCTTTTCAAAAATATATAGTTAGTAGATCCTTCTAGACTATTGGCTATATGTGTCCAAAATTTCATCCAAATCGGTCCAGCCGTTCTTGCGTGATTGAGTCACAAAGACAAACGTCTGGACAAACATCCAAACATCCAAACATCCAAACATCTTCACATCCAAACTTTGCCATTTATAATATATATTAGATATTAGATTAGATTAGATATATGATGGTATATAGTGTATATATATGTGGCAACGCTATTCAGCTGAGCGTAGCAGAAAACCAGCAACACTCATTTAATACTTTTTAACATTTTAGTTTTATGAAACCTTTTCATTTTTTCCGTTATTCATTCTTTTTTTTTTTTATTTTAAATTAAACACACGTTTTTTGTAAAACTCTAAAAAGAATTTCTATTTAATCATTGGTACGAGAAACATTGGTAAGACTAAAGTGGTGACCCCGTATAACATTAACACTCAATATAATGGGAGGAAACAACGACAATGAAAGTGCTCAACGACTTCCACTGGCAAACACGCAGCCGGTAAGCAATCAAACACAACCTCAAAATGTTTTGCCAACTACGCCAATGCAAAATACTCTGCCGGAGTTTCAAGTGGATGCAGCAGTAGTTCCGCGTATTAATCCACCAAGTATGACAAAAACTAATATTTAATCATATTTCTTATCCCTCTAATTCTGGTTTGCGGCTACCGGAGTTACCAACGATAACAGAAAGTACAATTTAGTTATGGCGCCGGTATCGCCAAACAAATTGACAGAGTTAAAGTCCATAACTGATGCTACACCCCAGCTAAATCACTATGAGTACATCAAATCTAAACTCATAGCACACTTCGCGGACAGTCAACAACGAAGAGTGCAACGTGTTCTCTCTGATATGCCATTGGGCATATTTTCAACTTTTCAACGAAATGCGCCGCGTAGCTGGGAGCGCACTTTGTGAAACCGTACTCGTAGACTTGTGGGCATCACGTTTGCCACCACACGCCAAAGCCGAAGTTATCGCCTTGAAAGGTGACATAGCAGATAGGGTTACAATTGACGATGCTATTGTCGACTCTCTCAATTTTCGACAAATTAATGCGATCGGCGCTTCAAGCACATCTACGCCTCCGGCCGCTCAAAAAAACGAATCCCTTGCATTGCAGGAACTACAGCAACAAATAGCCCAACTCACAAAACGATTTGAGTCTATGTCAGATCGTAGACCGAGAAGTCGCAGTCGAAGCAGACGTGATCACCAACGCAACACGCACAAGGAAGCGAACCGTGCAAACGATTTGTGTTGGTATCACCTTCGATTCGGTGCAAGTGCACGGAAGTGCAAAGCACCTTGCACGTTCAACAAACGCGAGACGACGCAATGACTATACAAAACAGAGACTGCAACGCACACCCGCGACGTACAACAAGCAGTCATACATCGCCTCAAACTATACGATAATCTTTCAAATTACCAATTTTTAATAGACACTGCAGCAGATGTTTCAGTCATTCCCCGGAGCTTACGTACTAGTAAACTCAAACCTTCAACAGTAAAACTTTTCGCTGCTAACGGCACGCCAATAAAAGTCTACGGTGAGATTCTTCTTAAAATAAATTTAGGCCTACGGCGCGAGTTTCTCTGGAATTTCCTCATCGCCGACGCAACATGTGGAATAACAGGGGCCGATTTTTTAAGCCATTTCGGGCTACTAGTCGACTTAAGGCAAAAGCGCTTAGTTGACAATCTTACATCTGTGATCCCCACCGGGAAGCTCGTACATAGCAATATTTTATCCATCAAAACATTCGACGCACAGTGTGCTTACGCAAGCCTGCATAAAGAATTCGGCAACCTAACACGGTTGGCTCAGTTAGAAAGCCTTGCGAAATCAACAGTAGTGCATCTACAGAGACTCATGGACCTCCAGTATCCGCACGAGCCAGACGTCTCTGTTCGGATAAGTTAGCAGCAGAAAAGGCAGAATTCGACAATTTGATATAGTTAGGTATCTGTCGGCCTTCAAGTAGCAGTTGGGCTAGTCCTCTCCACATGGTGAGGAAAGCAGATGGTACATGGCGCCCTTGCGGTGATTTTAGAGCTCTAGACAGCAAAACAATCCCTGACAGATACCCTATACCATACTGCAGGATTTTACCAGCAATTTATGTGGTAGGTCTGTATTTTCTAAAGTCGACTTGCAAAAAGCCTTTCACCAGGTCCCCGTAAACCCCGAGGATGTGCCAAAAACGGCGATCATCACCCCATTCGGCCTCTTCGAATTTATGTTCATGCCATTTGGGCTGCGGAATGCAGCACAAACTCTACAGAGGCTTATTCACGAAGTTCTACGTGGGCTCGACTTTGTCTTTCCGTACATGGACGACATTTGCGTAGCGTCATCGTCCCCTGCCGAACATTTATCGCACCTTCGCCAGCTTTTTGAGCGCTTAGAGAAGCACAACCTAAAAATAAATGCTACGAAATCTTTGTTTGGTAAATCAGAAATCACATTCTTGGGGCATACTGTCTCCTCTGATGGCGTCAAGCCACTGCAGCAACGCGTTCAGGCAATTCAAGAGTTTAAGAGACCAACAACCGTAGCCGAGCTTAAGCGTTTCCTTGCTACAATAAACTTTTACAGACGGTTTATCCCACATGCTGTCGAAACGCAATTACCTCTGTTGGCCATGTGTCCCGGGAATGTAAAAAACGACCGTTCAAAGCTCAGATGGACGGATACAGCTATAACTGCCTTCGAAAAATGCAATACCCAGTTTATGAATGCTGCTCTCTTAGCACACCCATCAAAATACGCAGAATTGTCCTTGTGGGTCGACGCATCGGATAATGCAGCAGGTGCTGTTTTGCATCAGGTGTCAGCTAGGAATCTCGTACCACTTGGATATTTCTCGAAAAAGTTCGATAAAACACAGATCCGTTACAGCACATACGACCGAGAACTTACAGCGATGTTCTTTGCAGTGCGTCATTTTAAGTACATGCTGGAAGGGCGAACATGCCACATTTACACCGACCACAAACCACTAATTTATGCATTTCATAAGAACTCTGAGAAGACATCGAGCAGGCAAGCTCGCCAGTTGGACTACATATCCCAGATAACAACCGACATTCGACACGTCGAAGGGAAAAACAATGTAGCAGCTGACATGTTCTCAAGAATCGCAACGCTTGGCGCAAGAGGCATAGACTACGACAAGTTAGCAGATGATCAACAAACATACGAAGAGCTACAGCGGCTACGTCAAGGCAGCGCAAAATCGTCCCTACAGCTTAAGTTATTCAGCGTCCCCGGTAGTAACAAGCAAATAATCTGCGACTGTTCAACAGGTAACATCAGACCATTTATCACCAAAAACTTTCGCGCAGCCGTCTTAAAGACAACACATGGTTTATGTCACCCAGTCACACGTGCTACAGCAAAATTGGTTTCCAGCAGATTCGTTTGGCCAGGTATCCAGCGTGACAGCAAAGCCTTCGCTCGGTCATGTATGCAATGCCAAAAAGCTAAAGTTACTCGGCACACGTTCTCGCCACTCATGCGATATGAATCGGGTCATACGCGGTTTGACCACATCAACGTCGACGTTGTAGGGCCATTTCCTCTTCACAACGGCAATCGTTACGCCTTCACCATCATCGATCGCTTTTCCAGATGGCCACAGGCAGTTTCAATTCCAGATATGACAGCAACAACTATTGCTAAAGCACTCATAACTAATTGGATCGCCAGGTTCGGAGTACCTACCACTACAACTTCGGATCAAGGGCGACAATTTACATCCACGTTATTTAAAGAGCTAACTAAATCACTCGGAATAATGCATTTAAAAACAACAGCCTATCACCCACAGGCTAACGGGTTAGTGGAGAGATGGCACCGAACATTAAAAGCTTCCATCCTCTGCATCGACTCAGAACTCTGGACTGATTTCCTACCGACTATTCTACTAGGTTTACGCACCGTCTACAAAGAGGATCTAGGAGCATCACCTGCTGAATTAACCTATGGTACAGCATTGCGAATCCCCATCGGAATTTTTCACACACAACAGTCAAATTAAAACGCAATCGGACTTCGTTAGCGAGCTTAGAGAGGTAATGAATTCCATCAGTCCAACCAAAACAGCCCTGGCATGGAAAAAAGAAAATGTTTATCCACCCGGATCTATCAACTTGCGAGCACGTATTTATGCGGAACGATTCAGTACGTCCATCATTTTCAAAACCGTACGAAGGACCTTACAAGGTAATGTCGAAACCAGATAAATACTATAAGATCATCGTAAGAGGTAAACCAGTCAACATTTCCATCGACAAACTGAATCCAGCGTACTTGCCCACGGAAGACGTATCGCCACAAAGCAAAAGGTGTCGAACCTTATCGACTGGGTCAGAACCACGGCGGGTAAAATTTGTTCCATACAAACCACAATAAACGGTTCAGCCAGTCTAAGGGGGGATACTGTGGCAACGCTATCCAGCTGAGCGTAGCAGAAAACCAGCAACACTCATTTAATACTTTTTAAAATTTTAGTTTTATTGAAACCCTTTCATTTTTCCCGTTATTCATTCTTCTTATTTTTCACTTGGTAAATTAAACACACGTTTTTTGTAAAACTCTAAAAAGAATTTCTATTTAATCATTGGTACGAGAAACATTGGTAAGACTAAATATATATTTTAGCAATTTTTAGCCCCATTTTAACAGCTAGAAGCTTCAAATTTCACCGAACGTATATAGCATATAATTCTGAAAAAATCATAGCGATCGGTTGTATATATAAAATAAATCTAATACAACCGATTGTTCAGATAAGAAACTTTTCGCAATTTCTACCCCATTCTAACAGCTATAAGTTTCAAATTTCACCGATTGCTTACGTATATAGTATATATTGTTGTCTAAAAATCATAGAGATCGGTGATATATATAATATATATATGATGGTATATATAGTATATATATATAGAATATATATATATTTTCGCAATTTTAGCCCCATTTTAACAGCTAGAAGCTTCAAATTTCACCGAATGCTTACGTGTATAGCATATGTTGATGTCTGAAAAAATCATTGAGATCGGTGGTATACATAGTATATATCTCATACAACCGATTGTTCACATAAGAAACTTTGCGCAATTTCTGCCCCGTTTTAACAGCTAGCAGCTTCAAATTTCACCAAATTTCATCAAATAGTTACGTTTACGTCATATATTGTTGAAATACGTGATTCATAGTCGTAGTTTTTACATGCAGACCACAAAAAACGTGAAGCTTTGCATCCTCACACAAAGTACCTACCTATTTTTATACCTTTCATGAAAATGAAATGGTATATTAATTTCGTCACGAAACCCAAAATTGTATGTCCTTAAAAGAAAATAGATAGACCCACCATTAAGTATACCGAAATAATCAGTATGAAGAGCTGAGTTGATTTAGCCATGTCTGTCTGTCCGTCTGTCTGTTTGTATGCAAACTAGTCCCTCAATTTTAGAGATATCTTTATAAAATTTGGTGAGCGGGTGTATTAGGGTGTCCAATTAGACATTTGTCGGAACCGGCCGGATCGGACCACTATAGCATATATCCTCCATACAACCGATTTTTCATTTTCTCCGTTATTCATTCTTCTTATTTTTCACTTGGTAAATTAAACACACGTTTTTTGTAAAACTCTAAAAAGAATTTCTATTTAATCATTGGTACGAGAAACATTGGTAAGACTAAAGCGGTGACCCCGTATAGCATTAACACTCAATATAATGGGAGGAAACAACGACAATGAAAGTGCTCAACCACTTCCACTGGCAAACACGCAGCCGGTAAGCAATCAAACACAACCTCAAAATGTTTTGCCAACTACGCCAATGCAAAATACTCTGTCGGAGTTTCAAGTGAATGCAGCAGTAGTTCCGCGTATTAATCCACCAAGTATGACAGAAACTAATATTTAATCATATTTCTTATCCCTAGAATTCTGGTTTGCGGCTACCGGAGTTACCAACGATAACAGAAAGTACAATTTAGTTATGGCGCCGGTATCGCCAAACAAATTTACAGAGTTAAAGTCCATAATTGATGCTACACCCCAGCTAAATCACTATGAGTACATCAAATCTAAACTCATAGCACACTTCGCGGACAGTCAACAACGAAGAGTGCAACGTGTTCTCTCTGATATGCCATTGGGCGATTTAAAACCTAGCCAACTTTTCAACGAAATGCGCCGCGTAGCTGGGAGCGCACTTTGCGAAACCGTACTCGTAGACTTGTGGGCATCACGTTTGCCACCGCACGCCCAAGCCGAAGTTATCGCCTTTAAAGGTGACATAGCAGATAGGGTTACAATTGCCGATGCTATTGTCGACTCTCTCAATTTTCGACAAATTAATTCGATCGGCGCTTCAAGCACATCTACGCCTCCGGCCGCTCAAAAGAACGAATCCCTTGCATTGCAGGAACTACAGCAACAAATAGCCCAACTCACAAAACGATTTGAGTCTATGTCAGATCGTAGACCCAGAAGTCGCAGTCGAAGCAGACGTGATCACCAACGCAACACGCACAAGGAAGCGAACCGTGCAAACGATTTGTGTTGGTATCACCATCGATTCGGTGCAAGTGCACGGAAGTGTAAAGCACCTTGCACGTTCAACAAACGCGAGACAACGCAATGACTATACAAAACAGAGACTGTAACGCGCACCCGCGACGTACAACAAGCAGTCATACATCGCCTCAAACTATACGATAATCTTTCAAATTACCAATTTTTAATAGACACTGCAGCAGATGTTTCAGTCATTCCCCGGAGCTTACGTACTAGTAAACTCAAACCTTCAACAGTAAAACTTTTCGCTGCTAACGGCACGCCAATAAAAGTCTACGGTGAAGTTCTTCTTAAAATAAATTTAGGCCTACGGCGCGAGTTTCTCTGGAGTTTCCTCATCGCCGATGTAACATGTGAAATAATAGGGGCCGATTTTTTAAGCCATTTCGGGCTACTAGTCGACTTAAGGCAAAAGCGCTTAGTTGACAATCTTACATCTCTGATCACAACCGGAAAGCTCGTACATAGCAATATTTTATCCATCAAAACATTCGACGCACAGTGCGCTTACGCAAGCCTGCACAAAAAATTCGGCAATCTAACACGGTTGGCTCAGTTAGGAAGCCCTGCGAAATCAAGAGTAGTGCATCATACAGAGACTCATGGACCTCCAGTATGCGGACGAGCCAGACGTCTCTCTTCGGATAAGTTAGCAGCAGCAAAGGCAGAATTCGACAATTTGATAAAGTTAGGTATCTGTCGGCCTTCAAGTAGCAGTTGGGCTAGTCCTCTCCACATGGTGAGGAAAGCAGATGGTACATGGCGCCCTTGCGGTGATTTTAGAGCTCTAAACAGCAAAACAATCCCTGACAGATACCCTATACCATACTGCAGGATTTTACCAGAAATTTATATGGTAGGTCTGTATTTTCTAAAGTCGACTTGCAAAAAACCTTTCACCAGGTCCCCGTAAACCCCGAGGATGTGCCAAAAACGGCGATCATCACCCCATTTGGCCTCTTCGAATTTATGTTCATGCCATTTGGGCTGCGGAATGCAGCACAAACTCTACAGAGGCTTATTCACGAAGTCCTACGTGGGCTCGATTTTGACTTTCCGTACATGGACGACATTTGCGTAGCGTCATCGTCCCCTGCCGAACATTTATCGCACCTTCGCCAGCTTTTTGAGCGCATAGAGAAGCACAACCTAAAAATAAATGCTACGAAATCTGTGTTTGGTAAATCAGAAATCACATTCTTGGGACATACTGTCTCCTCTGACGGCTTCAAGCCACTGCAGCAACGCGTTCAGGCAATTCAAGAGTTTAAGAGACCAACAACCGTAGCCGAGCTTAAGCGTTTCCTTGCTACAATAAACTTTTACAGACGCTTCATCCCACATGCTGTCGAAACGCAATTACCTCTGTTGGCCATGTGCCCCGGGAATGTAAAAAACGACCGTTCAAAGCTCAGATGAACGGATACAGCTATAACTGCTTTCGAAAAATGCAAACCCCAGCTTATGAATGCTGCTCTCTTAGCACACCGTTCAAAATACGCAGAATTGTCCTTGTGGGTCGACGCATCGGATAATGCAGCAGGTGCTGTTTTGCATCAGGTGTCAGCTAGGAATCTCGTACCACTTGGATATTTCTCGAAAAAGTTCGATAAAACACAGATCCGTTACAGCACATACGACCGAGAACTTACAGCGATGTTCTTAGCAGTGCGTCATTTTAAGTACATGCTGGAAGGGCGAACATACCACATTTACACCGACCACAAACCACTAATTTATGCATTTCATAAGAACTCTGAGAAGACATCGAGCAGGCAAGCTCGCCAGTTGGACTACATATCCCAGATAACAACCGACATTCGACACGTCGAAGGGAAAAAACAATGTAGCAGCTGACATGTTCTCAAGAATCGCAACGCTTGACGCAAGAGGCATAGACTACGGCAAGTTAGCAGATGATCAACAAACAGAAGAAGAGCTACAGCGGCTGCGTCAAGGCAGCGCAAACTCGTCCCTACAGCTTAAGTTATTCAGCGTTCCCGGTATTAACAAGCAAATAATCTGCGACTGTTCAACAGGTAACATCAGACCATTTATCACCAAAAACTTTCGCGCAGCCGTCTTAAAGACAACACATGGTTTATGTCACCCAGGCACACGTGCTACAGCAAAATTGGTTTCCAGCAGATTCGTTTGGCCAGGTATCCAGCGTGACAGCAAAGCCTTCGCTCGTTCACGTATACAATACCAAAAAGCTAAATTTACTTGGCACACGTTCTCGCCACTCATGCGATATGAATCGGGTCATACGCGGTTTGACCACATCAACGTCGACGTTGTAGGGCCATTTCCTCTTCACAACGGCAATCGTTACGCCTTCACCATCATCGATCGCTCTTCCAGATGGCCAGAGGCAGTTTCAATTCCAGATATGACAGCAACAACTATTGCTAAAGCACTCATAACTAATTGGATCGCCAGGTTCGGAGTACCTACCACTACAACTTCGGATCAAGGGCGACAATTTACATCCACGTTATTTAAAGAGCTAACTAAATCACTCGGAATAATGCATTTAAAAACAACAGCCTATCACCCACAGGCTAACGGGATAGTGGAGAGATGGCACCGAACATTAAAAGCTTCCATCCTCTGCATCGACTCAGAACGCTGGACTGATTTCCTACCGAATATTCTACTAGGCTTACGCACCGTCTACAAAGAGGATCTAGGAGCATCACCTGCTGAATTAACCTATGGTACAGCATTGCGAATCCCATCGGAATTTTTCACACCCAACAGTCAAATTAAAACGCAATCGGACTTTGTTACCGAGCTTAGAGAGGTAATGAATTCCATCAGTCCCACCAAAACAGCGTGGCATGGAAAAAAGAAAATGTTTATCCACCCGGATCTATCAACTTGCGAGCACGTATTTATGCGGAACGATTCAGTACGTCCATCATTTTCAAAACCGTACGAAGGACCTTACAAGGTAATGTCGAAATCAGATAAATACTATAAGATCATTTCCATCGACAGACTGAATCCAGCGTACTTGCCCAGGGAAGACGTATCGCCACAAAGCAAAAGGTGTCGAACCTTATCGACTGGGTCAGAACCACGGCGTGTAAAATTTGTTCCATACAAACCACAATAAACGGTTCACCCAGTCTAAGGGGGGATACTGTGGCAACGCTATTCAGCTGAGCGTAGCAGAAAACCAGCAACACTCATTTAATACTTTTTAAAATTTTAGTTTTATGAAACCCTTTCATTTTTCCCGTTATTCATTCTTTTCACTTGGTAAATTAAACACACGTTTTTTGTAAAACTCTAAAAAGCATTTCTATTTAATCATTGGTACGAGATACATTGGTAAGACTAAATATATATTTTAGCAATTTTAGCCCCATTTTAACAGCTAGAAGCTTCAAATTTCACCGAACGTATATAGCATATAATGTTGTCTGAAAAAATCATAGCGATCGGTTGTATATATAAAATATATCTAATACAACCGATTGTTCAGATAAGAAACTTTTCGCAATTTCTACCCCATTCTAACAGCTATAAGCTTCTAAATCTAAATCTAAATATATATATTATATATATCTAATATCTAATATATATTATAAATGGCAAAGTTTGGATGTGAAGATGTTTGGATGTTTGGATGTTTGGATGTTTGTCCAGACGTTTGTCTTTGTGACTCAATCACGCAAGAACGGCTGGACGGATTTGTATGAAATTTGGCATGCATATAGCCAATAGTCTAGAAGGATCTACTAGCTATATATTTTTCAAAAGGGGCGTGGTCTCCGCCCCCTAGGAACAGTTATAATTTAATTATTATATTTTTTTGTCTTTGCGACTGAATCACGCCAGAACGGCTTAACGGATTTTGATGAAATTTGGGACAGAGATAATAGGCTACTGGCGAAATTTTTTTCGAACATGGAAAGGGGGAAGGGGGTCCCACGACCCCTTCGAATAATTACTTTTTAACAATTTTTACACATTATAACTTTACGTATACTGACCTTCACCAATATTACAAACTCAATGGGTGAAATAAGTCGAGGGCTTACAAAGTGAGCAGTGAGGAGGGGGGGTGTCCTCCTTTCCCCTCTCGTGCAAAATCTATAAATTGTTATAACTCAATGTAAATTTTGTCCTAAAATCAATAATTTTTGGTATCTGGCTCATATAGATCGAGATCTAAATATTTTTGGAAAAACGATCATTGGTACTCTCCTCCTCCCGCCATCCGCCCTCCTTCAATTGTTTTTATTAGCCCGCTTTTATTAGCTTTACCTGTATGTTTCTTTGTAACTCTTCATTCGCTCTAACGCGCCTGTTGCCTTATTAACATGGTTTTATAATTATCTTCACCCTATTTGTAATCCCGTTTGGGTCATATCGAGACCCTTCCGGGATCATTTCTGGATGGTTTTCGGGATCCGTCCGCGATCCCGCCGGGGTCATTTCTGGACTTTTTCGGGACTATTCCGGGATTATTTTGGGACCCTTCCGGGATCATTTGTGTATAGTTTTCGGGATCCGTCCGGGATTCCGTCGGGATTATTTTGGGACATTTTCGGGACTATTCTGGGATCATTTCGGGACTATTTCGCGATCATTTGGGGACCCTTCCGGCATCATTTCTGGACGGTTTTCGGGATCCGTCCGGGATCCCGTCGGGGTCTTTTCGGAACTTTTTCTCGACTAAGACTGGATCATTTGGGGACCCTTTCGGCATCATTTCTGGATGGTTTTCGGGATCCGTCCGGGTCCCGTCGAGGTCACTTCTGGACTTTTTCTCGACTGATACGGGATCATTTGAGGACCCTTTCGGCATCATTTCTGGATGGTTTTCGGGTTCCGTCCGGATCCCTTCAGGGTCATTTCGGGGCCCTTTCTCGACTAATACGGGATCATTTGGGGACCCTTCTGGCATCACTTCCCAATGGTTTTCGGGATCCGTCCGGGATCCCGTCGGGGTCATTTCGGGACTTTTTCTCGACTAATACGGGATCATTTGGGGACCTTTTGGGCATCATTTCTGTATGGTTTTCGGGATCCGTTCGGGATCCCTTCAGGGTCATTTTGGGACTTTTTCTCGACTAATGCGGGTTCCTTTGAGGTACTTTCCGGCATCATTTCTAGATGGTTTTCGGGATCCATCAGGGATCCCGTCGGGGTCATTTCTGGACTTTTTCTCGACTAATACGGGATAATTTGGGGTAGCTTCCGGCATCATTGCTAGATGGTTTTAGGGATCCGTCCGGGATCCCGTCTTGGTCATTTAGGGACTTTT